>NW_027499270.1:0-74749 GCF_021521415.1 Bidens hawaiensis
ACATGTTTCACACAACCCTTTATTAGTTTTGAGCAATATGACAACATTGTATTGACATCAAAACGAAATAAAAAACGAAGTAAAACATACATGCGCGCGCTTCAAGCTCAAACGCGTTAAGGAGTCTTAACTCTAAAGCGTCAGGGCCTTAGCCCAATTCTATTACCTTTTGCATACATGTTTCACACTTCCCTTTATTAGTTTTGAGCAATATGACAACATTGTATTGACATCAAAACGAAATAAAAAACGAAGTAAAACATACATGCGCGCGCTTCAAGCTCAAACGCGTTAAGGAGTCTTAACTCTAAAGCGTCAGGGCCTTAGCCCAATTCTATTACCTTTTGCATACATGTTTCACACTTCCCTTTATTAATTTTGAGCAATATGACAACATTATATTGACATCAAAACAAAATAAAACGAAGTAAAACATACATGCGCAAACGCGTTAAAGAGTCTTAACTCTAAAACGTCAGGGCCTTAGCCCAAAATTATGAGCCTTAGCTCAGGCTTAGCCCAATAATGTGAGCCTTAGCTCAAATAACTCACAACATCCATCCTGCATGCTGCGCAGCCTGACCATAAAATACCTAAACACAACTAAGGCAAAGCAAATGCCAAAACATAGTTGTTAAGGTCTCAGGTCGAGGTCGCGCATAAAATTGTAATGGATATCTGAGTAACACATTGACACGTAAAGGCTAAAAAACTCATAATTCCATAAACGCGCGATAACGTCGCGCAAAAGAGGAATAATGAAAGCGCCAAGACACGTGTCAACATAATCAAGATATGGCAAAATCACTTACAATATGACAAGGGTTAAGTATAATAAATTCCTTACAACCTTGTTCTTATTCCAACGTGCAAGCATATCTTATATTCAACAAGCAAACATTCAATATAAAGAGATGAATGGGGAATGCGTAAGATGCGAAGAAGGGAAAAACAGAATTTCATTCAAAAGTATTGAAATTTACAAGTTTACAAGATGAGATACAAACTACAAATAAAAAAAAAAAAAAAAACATGAAGGGCTTCTCAAGTCTCCACGTTGACATCAGCCTCTTCATCATCCTCATCATCGCCCTCGGCATCTGGCGCATCCTGCTCCTCGTCATCTCCAAACTGACCATAGTCAAGTTCTTCGTCTTGAATGGAGTCTTCTAGCACAACAGTGTCAGGAGCGGATCCTTTGGCCACGCCAGAGCCGCTAGCAACGCCAGCATTCGCCGCGCCATCATCGCCTCTGCCAGCCCCCTCGCACTCGTCAAGTAATTTCTTTAGCGCGATGAGATCGGGCTGGTCAGCAAGCGCGGATATCTGCAAATCATAAGCGAAAATATGAGTACAAAGATACTTGGAAAATAAATCAAAGTAATCTCATTAAAGTTAAAATACCTGCGCAAGGATGGGAATGGGAGTATTCATATACTTCTCCCCCATCGCGGCCATGTCCGCGCAGGCAACGGAGCTCTGATAAGGGTACTCGGATGGGTTCTTCTTCAGCATGCCATATTCATAGCCATCCGTAAACCCTTCAGCTCGCCCCACCAAGCGCGCTGGCAGCGTTGCAGTCCATCACAAGGGCCTGAAACTCGTCTGAGTATTTCATCGCGAAAGCGCAACGAGTCATGCCCTGTAAGACTAGCCAGTGGCGATCCTGCGCTGAGGCCAGCAACAGACGTCTCGAGGGCAGGAACCTGAGAGTTTAATAACTCAACAGTTTCCTTAGTCTTTTTTAGCTCCTCTTTGTCGGACGCTGCTGCCGCCAAGATTTCTTCTTTTTCCGCCCGCGCAGCATCAAGTGCTTCCTGGCTAGACGCTGCCGTCGCCAGAGCTTCATCTTTATCGGCCTGCGCGGCCGCCAGCTCCCTCTTCAGGCGCGCAACCTCACTCTCCAGTGATGATTTTTCAGTGATAGACTGGACAAGAGCTTGGTCACGCGCCTCCGCCTCCAGCTCCAAGTCGCGCGCTCTGCGCGCGTACTTGGCCGCATCCGCCTCCGCCGCCTGCAGCTTCTCCCGCGCCGCCTGAAGCTCATGCCCGCGCTTCACGAAGGCGCTGTTGGCACTTGCTCTGTTCTCACTGAGCTCGGCTTGGAGCTTTTCAGCTCTCTCGCGAGCATCAGAAAGATGCCAAGCAGACACCTTAGCCTCTTGCTTGGCTTCCGCAAGAGCATCACGTACTTTTACGTAATCAGAGCGAAGCTCTTGGGAGGCAGCAATGAAGGCCGACCCAGCAAACATATGATCATTGAGCAGGTCGTCGCGAGCGCGGTCCTCCTGGAACCTCCTTTCAGATGGAGGCACAGCATGAGCCCAGAATTCCGCACACACCCCCATGGACTGAAATGTGCTATCTTCAGTAATATTCCATCTCGGGCGGTAAGTGTGATCGGCTTCCTGCAAAAACAAAGAAATTATCTAAGTCATCAAAACATTAAGATGGAAGTCTGCGCAACGAGGCAAAAAAGAACCTATACCTGTGGGGATGAAGCAGAAAAGTCAGCGCCAGCCCCACGAAAAGGCTCCGCCGCGAAACCTCGTGGCGCTGCAGGGCTGGCGCGGGCGCCATCGGAGTCTTCAGCATGAACCTCCTCATCCTCCTCTGAAATAGGCCTCTTCTCCTGCGACCTAGAATCAAAATCGGTCTCGCGAGGAGGGCTGTGCGCAGGAGGAGGTGAGGGAGGTCTCGGCGCCGCCAGGTCGGCGCGCAAAACGGCCTCCTGCTCCTTAGTAATCCCAATGAGGGGAGATTCATCGCTTGCAGGAGCAGGAGCAGAGCCAACGGCGCTGACGCCAGCGCCAGGAGTGCCGCTAGAAGCTTGTACGCCAGCTACGGCTTCTATGAAAAAATCAACAACAACAAATGGTTCATGACTTGATCTAAAAGAAAGTCAGAAAAAAAAAGAGCGCAATACGTACCTTGGCGCAACTCCGTTCGCGAAGCAAACATCGCCATGAAGTCCATTCTACCCTTCTTTGAGGGTAAAACAGGAGACTTCGAAGCGACCTCCGGCGCAGCCTCGGCATCTTGTTGCGCTGTCGCCGGCTCTTCAAACATTTGAATAAGACAAGATTCATTAGTAATTCTATAAGAATCGCGCTCATAGAACCATAAAAGATAAGCAAAGGATAAGCAAAGTATACATGTCGAAGGCGCAATGCCACTTCCCTTTTCCGTAGCGCGAAGGGAGGAGGTAGCGCCACCATACCTCAAGTGGACAGGAGGTCTGCCCACTTTTTGAGGCAGGGAAGACAACGAAACCTTGGTGGTAAACCCCTGGGTTTTCCCAAATCCCCCGCCTGAGTAGGAGGATCCTGAACAACAGGTGGCAACATCTTTTTTCTGTTTCTTGCTGGCCCCTGCGCCAGTTTTCCCCTTAGCTTTACGCTTTAGTTGGGGCGCCTCCTCTTCATCCTCCTCTTCCGCGAGCTCCAGCTCGTAGTTTTCGAGCGCATCTACAATACACGCAACAGAAGTGTTAGCAAAATTTGGTATTATAAAGGCAAATGCATAAGTACAAAGGCTTACCAGGCGCATCGCTGTCAAACAGAAATCCCAGATCAACAGGGATGAACATGTCATCAAAGCGATCGGGGAAGCCAACCTCCCCAGCGCCCAGCGCGACGGATCCACCCCTCCATGTGCTCATCATAGGCGGCATGGATATACTCCTTGGTGACTGCACAAAACAAGTCAAATGATATCAGCAAAAAGAATTATATTCGCGCAGAAGTAAAGCAATGAGATTAACTTACATAACCCGTCGACTTGGATAACGGGCTCAAGCGCGCTGTCCGCCCACCTCATGCTCATACCAATCCCAACCAGCGCCTCCTCACAAATGTTCTTGGCGGGGGATGGTTTAGTGGTCAGCTTATTAACCCAGGCGCCAGTTGGGTTCTTGAGGACACCCACATCCGCAGGCGCAGATATGATCGCGCGCATGGTCATAAAAATGGGGATCACGCCAGCCCTGATATAAAAAAACCTCTCAGGCCAGTCATGAAGGCTCTTGAATGAAACAGTGGAGCACTTCACCTTCTGACTGCGAGGAATGAAGGAGAACCAAGAATCTTGGATCTTGGGCTTGTAAAAAAATTGAAAGCGCCGAGGGGTGGGCTCCTCGCGCTGGGATTTGCACATGAACTCAAAGTGAGTCATGCGCACAAGTCCAAACGGATGGACTTGGGATATATGAATCCCATAGAACTTAAGCAGTGCACCCACAAACTTTGTCATCGGGAGACGAAGGTTGCAGTGGGTGAAAAAATGGCTATATAGGGATATATAGCCGGCAGGCGGGTCCGCCGCCGTTTGCCCGGCCCCAGGCAACATGCAGCCAAACAGGGGGGGAAAACCCTGAGAGGAAATAAGGCTGTCAAGATCAGCCTGCCTCAATTTGCAGGGGATTTCATTCCACCTCTTCACAGCCTTGGTCCTCCCTACCTCCTCCGATGAGACCTCAGCAGCCTTCTTCCCCTTGCCGGTCTTCTTCAATGTAGACATTACTAACGATTTTCTACGGCAATGGATGGGGGAGATTGTGTTGTCTGAACTATCAGACATACAATTGTAAAATCGAACAGGGGAAACTACTGAAGAACAGATATTTGGAAGCAGAACAAAGGTAATCGGAAGACAAAGACAGAAAGAAAGAGCTCTGAATGATAAACAAGAAGATGAAGGATAAAAAAACTCTAAGGGCTGGCTTTTATAGGCCCAGGGGAGAGAAATATGGGTGCTGATCGGACTTCACGCGCCCCCACTCGCATGTGTAAGCCAACGCGAGCGCGACACGTGTCCCTGACACTGTGTGAGGGGACACGAAAAGAAACTCTACAGCTGTTGCCAGAGTTCACGGGCCGCCACTCGCAGGAATGACCAATGCGAGCGCGACACGTGTTCCTGACACTCTGTGAGGGGACACGAAAGGCAACTGTAGCACCTCGAGCACACGAAAGGTCTGACACGTCTCCATCACGTACATAGACGATTCGTTTTCAACCAAAAGGATAGAATTCCGCGCAATGACGAGTAATAAGAAGAAAAAGACAAAACCCCTACTAAAAAGAGCAAACTGTTAAGTCTAACATCTATCTTGCCTTGCTCGCGCGAGACAAGACACACATTAGACTGGGGGGGCTTGAAGAGGTATGTACCCGCCTCAACACCGAGCAAGGCGGGTCAACCCACAAGATATAGACAAGAAGCTTGAAATCAAGACATTATGAAGGCACAAAGCCAAAACCTACGCGCATGGCGCATATCACATATGCTCACGCATATCACATATGTTCATGCATCACATGCTCAGGCATCATATGCCCAGGCACCACACATGCTCAGGCATCATATGCCCAGGCACCACACATGCTCAGGCATCATATGCCCAGGCACACATATGCTTGCGCATCACATATGCTCACACATATCACATATGCGCGTGGCGCATCAGCGCGCGGCGCATATCACATCTGCGCATGAAACATCTGCGCGTGAGAATAAAGAGAAGACCTCGCGCATCCTCAGGATTGGCGCATATCACACATGCACATAATCAACCTCGTCCTTATCCAAATCAGGATTAGGGCAACCTTGATTATGCACGTCAGACAACCTTCCAGAAGGTATCTTTTTAAGGAATAAGAATATGCTGATGTTGACAGCTGCCAAATGAAAGGTGGACAACTCAGCATAAACCATGTGCTACCACGTGATTACAACCAATGAAAAAGCACCAGGTGTCCCCAAGGACACGTGGCGCCAAGCAATTGGAGGAGGCCAACAAAACCCTAATTGGGTCTGAGCCCAATCAGTGGAAACCCTAGCACTATAAATACAGCATCAACTCCACAAGGAAGCATCATCAAATATCACCTGATAACATACAATCACAGAGTATTCAGCTATTAAGCAATACACTCTAAATTCCTTACTCTCACATATTATTATCTTCTCCCACAAATACTTATTCTCACACCGGAGGGTTACCCCAAAGAGGACCCCTCTGTCCCTTTCTGAGGGGTAAGTTTACGGTGCTGTTCATTTTGTAGGTGGAAGAACCCAGATCCAAGAAAAACCATCGGTGAAATAGCATAATCACACCCGAGGAAAGTAGATCGTCTACCAGTGAGTCGATCCACGCTTATTCAGATTGGAAAATGTTGGTGTTATTTTCATGTTTTGGTTGTTGGATTAAAACAGATTGTGTGTGTGGTTTCTTTCTTTCTTTCTTTTTTTCAGATTTTGATTCTGATATCCGAATCACTGTCCGGTCGGATATCCGAAATTTCGGATTCGGATGGTGAAATCAACTATTAGAAAGGTCCGGATATCCGATATCTGAAACTTCGGATATCTGGTTTTGATCACCCCTACGTATGACCATAGAAATCGAGAATACCGATTAGTGCACAAATTAATACCGCAATCAGTTTTTAACCAAAGTTGAAGTGTCAGAGAGAAAACTGGATGGGATAAATTAGCATTATAAATCACTGAAAAATCATTTCAAATCTTAACTTCTTTTTTAATGACTATTTGGATAGGTGATGGATCACTAACTCATTCGATCATCTCCACTAAATCATCAGAAGAAAAATCAATATATCTGAGAAATGTCAATGACTTTGACCTAAGTTATGTACCATTTCTAAAATGAAGTATATATGTATAGAATTAAATGTTATAAATTATTGAAAAGTATATATCATACCCTAAATGAAAACTTTGAAAAAGATAAGGAAAAACAAAAGCTAAACTCATGAAATCCAAAGGCCAGATTCCAACCAGAACACGAGCTATTAGACCAATTTATTTGAATCGTTGAACCAACCAACCCCTATACAATTGACATCCTTGAACCAAAAACCAGACCGTGATTAGGCCAATCGATTGAGGTCTAGACCGCTATAATTCAGTCGGGTTTGGACCGAGACCGACAAACATCTTCAATTTTGTTACAGGTTATACATATATATCAATATAACTCTAGTGTTATTGGCTTATTACGCGATATATCAATTCCAGATCTAAGAACAAGAAATTTTCATTTCAAATAAAAAGATCCAATTACAATAAAGAGACAGGTTAGCGGGCAACAAGTTGCGCCGCCACCCAGAAACAACTTTTGTTCAACAAATAAACATTAAAACAATGAATAACGAGTTGAAAACAAACTACTTCGATACATTCGTATATCTATATCTATGTGGTTAGATCATTCTTCTTCCAAACCATCGGAGCTAACTTCATGCAAACTATCATCGTTTAAGTTGTAAACAAACATATGCCACCCATCAACTGTCATTAATATGTCCTTTCTTTTGTTCCAAAAACCTAAAACCTTAACGGTATCACGAGAAAGAGGCGATTTCTTCTCGAACAAACAATGCGTGACCCACCCTGTCTCCTTCAACACCCACACCTCTACCATGTGATCACTGATTTGAAAAACATATCCAAGTTCACCATGTATATCCACCAATTGCTCCTTGCTAATCATACCGGAATATATTTGATCAGGAGAATTGATTAATCCGAATTCCTCTTTAGCCATGTCAAAGCTTATTACTTGTTTTCCTAAGCTTATTTTGCGGTAATCTTCACTTAACCAATGCAAACTTCCCTTGGCAAACACCCCTTCACCGGTTATGTAAGAAGCCGGGACTTGGGGTATCTTTCGCCACGAGTCTGTGCCCAACACATGCACCTTGGCGCGTAGCTTTGTTTCAATGAACACCATCTTGAAAGTATTGGTAGAATCGTCAAAACCAAGCCCGACTGAATCCTCCATATACGACTTTGTTGAATTAACTGGTGGCAACTCACAACACTCTTTCGTTAGAGGATTGATGACAGCCAAATTGGAATCACCAAGGGTTGTTCGTGTTGAATAGAGCAGACCATTGCAAGAACCTAGAATTAAGTAACCATGAAAAAACTCTTTCTTACACATCAACTCGATAACCGGTGTCTTCTTTCTCACTTCTAGGGTGCAAATACCTTCATCCGCGGGTGCTTCTTTGTATTCCAGAAACCTGATTGTGAATTGATCATAGTTTATGCTTCTTGAGTCCTTGGGAAGCTTAGATGATAAGTTATGGAACGAGATAAGCATTGGATCATCGTTCATGACTGCTCGTTTGGCATGCAAGGTTTCAAGGTAAGGATTGTTGATGTAGCTGCACCATAGCTTGCTTACACACCGGAAACGAGCCAAAGATTTCACCGGCAATCTTGACAAGATATTGTAAATGTTTTCAGAAGCTAATTCTGCAGCCATGGTCGTTGATTTTATTTTCTTTTTCATTTTTTTTCTCAAACGGCCGATTAGGGTTTACTTGTTCTTGGTGATCATAAGTATTTATAGGTACCGGTCCATTGATATATTATGGAATAATAATAATTAAAATAAGGAGATCACATGGCAAAAAAATATTCAAATAGAGAATTGGTCCTTTATATAAATCTCTTATCGAATCAATAGCTATACGTATTGTAACTTGAAACCTCTCAAAATAATTGATCTGATCCTAATTTAATTTAAAGATCTCTATTGGCATTAACTAAAAATAAATGCCTAAATTATATCTTATAAAAATCTTTTTAGGAAAACCGGGTGAGAGAGAAACATACTAAATGTTATTTTTTTTTTAATATTCTAGAGGGTGGTGGAGTGGTAAAGGGGCAGGAAAAATGGACGTCCCATGCGCTCCTGCCACCGCTCCACCCGTGTACAGTATGATGAAAAATGCGTGAAGTGAAGGGAACAAGCTGATGCGAGGAGAGTCGATGGGAGTATGTAAAGCTATGCGTAGTGGAGGGGCTACAAATTATGACGTTTTGCGCCGTGTGGCGCCCGGTCAGCAAGGGGTGGGAATTTGTTTTTGGGGTGTAATGGTATAGGGGCTACAATAGCAATATATGTATATATATATATGTATATATATATATATATATGTACATATGTATATGTATACATATGTATATGTATACATATGGGATGGTTCATGCGAGAAGTCAAGTTATAGCGAGAAGTGCGAGAAATCAATCTGGACCATTAATTACATTAATCAAAGGTACATATTGATTATGGCAAACTAGTAATTATTAGTAATCTCATATACATGATTTTAATGTGAAAGGGGTATTTTTGTATATATATATATAGGTGATGGTTCATGCGAGAAGTCAAGTTATAGCGAGAAGTGCGAGAAATCAATCCGGACCATTGATTACATTAATCAAAGGTACATATTGATTATGGCAAACTAGTAATTATTAGTAATCTCATATACATGATTTTAATGTGAAAGGGGTATTTTTGTATTTTATATGCAGATACTCAATAATAAAATTTCCACATATTACTCCTAAAATTAAGCTAAACCTTTATGATTATCAAAACATAAAATGATTTATACTTAACTACATTTAGCATTAGTTCTTTTTTGAAATGGATATAATATTTGTTTTTTTTCCGACGTGTATATACATTAGTTTTATAATACAGTATTAATTAATGACAATACAACATTTAAGCATTTAAAAGTGTGTCAAGACTACATTAGTTTTGCCTACACTACAACATTTAGCTATGTCTACACAACATCTAAAAGTGTGATTACACTACTAGTTTTGCCTACACTACATTAGTTATGGCTATGCAACATTTAAAAGTGTGTCTACACTACGTTAGGTTTTCCTACACTACATTAGTTATGACTACACAACATTTAAAAGTGTGCACACACAACACTAGTTTTGCCTACACTACATTAGTTATAACTACGCAATATTTATTAGTGTGCCTACACCACACTAGTTTTTCCTACACTACATTAATTATGACTACGCAACATTTAAAAGTGTACATACACTACACTAGTGTTTCCTACACTACATTAGCTATGAGTACATAATATCTGAAAGTGTGCCTACACAACATTACATAGCTATATATGCATTACATAAGATGAACATACATTATATTACTTGATTTAAAATGAAAAAACCACTTCACATTTTAACATTCGAGATCAAATAATAAAATCATAATTACCCATTAAATAAAATAATTCTTGATCAAATGAATTTAAATGATTCAAATTTTAAATGAATAAAAAAATTTCATATGTTGTAACACTTGCAGGTTTTACCTTTAACTTTAATAAGTACAATTGATATCCCAAAATTTCATATGTTGTAACACGGTACCTCCTTTAGTTCAAGGAACGTTATATTTCGGGGGTTAAGTATAGTCATGTGCACGACACATAAGAGTGTTTTTGTTCTTTTAAACCATACATCTTATCTTACTACTCTAATAAAAAGCTACTATATTTTGTCACTTATCAACCTCTCATCACTCCTCACTTTTTGAAAATATATTCACTAAAATGGTATTAATTTGGATTAACCCGCCCAACTAATATTACCTGGATCCGTATATTTTTCAATCAATTTGTTTCCCCTTCCATATAAAAATTCCCTACACTGCAGACCCTCAATCAGGCGTCGTGTCCCCTTCGTTGACAATCTGCCATTACTTTGCTGCCTTCTCCCTTATCTGATTAAACCTATGAGACAGTTCATCTCCACCGCTGCTATCGTTCATCTCCACCGTTGCTTCAGACCATTCCATTGTCGCTTACTGTTAGGTAAATTTACACAACCCAGCTTTAGAACTGTTGGTGCCTACCATGAATCATGTGGTGGGATTAAAAGAAGAGAAAAATGACCTTTGAATTTGATCTGGTGGTGTTATCTAAATGTTTGGTTGATGTTGATTGTTATCGAATATGTTTTTAATTAATATATTATCTTCACATATCATTTTAATTAATATGTATATAGTGTCCGTTCTGATGCTTTTTTTCATCATGATATCATGTTTGTTAATAATAAAGTTATTTAATTATAACTATAATCATGACTTAGGATGTTGATGAGTGGACTATCCATCAGTGAATTCACATCAATGGCAATTCACTATCTGATGCTAATTAGTTTCGTGGAGTATCCATTCTCGATATTTATCCTGTT
Organism: Bidens hawaiensis; assembly: GCF_021521415.1. NCBI lineage: Eukaryota > Viridiplantae > Streptophyta > Magnoliopsida > Asterales > Asteraceae > Bidens > Bidens hawaiensis. The sequence continues at coordinate 11,059 of NW_027499270.1, forward strand.
GGGTAACCTAACCACAACATTTTCTTATTTTTTAAGTGCTAAATTTGCTTTTTTTTCTCCTATGGCTTAACTACTTTAGTACCCAGCCTGATAAATAACCACTTGAATAACTCTGTTAGATTTTTCATTTTAGTAGAAAGGAATTTTTGTCATTTATTTTATTTAAAGGACTGTTTGGGTTAAATATACTTAAATTTTATTATTATGGTACTCAAGTAGTTAAACCTCATATTTATGATTTCTGTTATCAAACAATTATTGCTTTGAACTTCCCGATTGGGTCAATTGTCAACTCATGTTTGTATCGTAAAATTCGCGTTTGACGATAATTTATTTATGAAACTATATTCATCATTTACTCACAGACCAACCTCGCCCGAGCCACTCAGTTTTACCAGTTTATTAGTTCTTGATGTGTTGAGCTTTCATATTTTTGTTTCAATAACAAGTAACTTCTTTTGGTAAATTTCTAATTTCCACTTTGCATTATGCATCTACGTAAACATGATGATATTCAATTTTATTTTTTATATTGTTTATGAGATTTAGTAGCACAAGGTACATTAATATATAGATGTTCATCATTTTTCAACGACACAATTTCCATGGAGATTACTTCAATGCATATCCCAACAAAACTCTATGCATACATGATCATTAAATGGTAGATAAGGTACATGAACTTATGGTTTCTAACCAATAAAAAAACTTATTTGTTACAAGTATTTAAAACTTCATACCAATGCATCAAAATATGATGATTTGTTTACTCTGAGTTTCAGATATAGTTATATAACAACAATACTTTGTGTATACATGATTTTCAAATGGTAGATAAGATACATGAACGATCTAGATTCCAATTTTGATTTTCACTTCATAATGTCATCTTCAACGCGGTATTATTTTTAATGCCTTTATTTTGGTTTTGCTTGAAGTCCATTTGAAGAATAAAGATGCCACACATTTTAGAGCCTGCTTGTCTCATATCAGATATCCCTTATGAGGATGCATTACCTCAAGTTCATCCATCCGTGGATTCATAGCAATGGCAATTCACTATCTGATGCTTATCAGCTTCGTGGAGTATCCATTCCCGATATTCATCCTGTTGGGTAACCTAACCACAACATTTTCTTATTTTTTTAAGAGCTAAATTTGCTTTTTTCCCCCTGAGGTTTGATTACTTTAGTACCAAACCTGATCAATAACCACTTGAATAACTATGTTAGATTATTCAGTTAAGTAGAAGGGCATTTCTGTCTTTGTTATTTAAAGGACTGTTTGGGTTAAATATACTTAACTTTTATTATTATGATACTCAAGTAATTAAACCTCAGATTTATGATTTCTGTTATCAAACGTGCAATTGCTTTGAACTTCTCGATTAGGGTCAACTGTCAACTCATGTTTGGATTGTAGAATTCATGTTTAGCGATAATTTATTTATGAAACTATATTCATTATTCTTCACTCACAGACCAACCCGGCCTGACCCACTCAATTTTACCAGTTTATTAGTTCTTGATATGTTGAGCTTTCATAAATTTGTTTCAATAATAACTAACTTCTTTTGGTAAATTTTTATTTCCATTTTGCATTATGCATCTACTTAAACATGATGATATTCATTTTATTTTTTATTTTTCTTAGGAGATTAGTAGCACAAGGTACATCAATATATAAATGTTCATCATTTTTGCAACTACACAATTTCCATGGAGATTACTTTAATGCAAATCCCAACAACAATGCATACATGATCCTCAAATGGTAGATAAGGTATAAAAAAATCTTATTTGTTACAAGCATTTAAAACTTCATACCAATACACAAAATATAATGATTTGTTTACTATGACTTTCAGGTATAGTTACATAACAACAATACTCTGTGCATACATGATCTTCAAATGGTAGATAATGTATATGTGAATGTAATATTGACGGTCCTAATGATGGTGTTGCAACGATAGATTTACCTGAAGATCTACTTATAAAAGATTCTATTGATCCTATATCAAAACTTTTTGACTTTGTCAGGATAGAGCCATACTTGCACCAACAAACGAAATTGTTGATGAGATTAATGATAGTTTGCTCAAGTTTTTTCCAGGTGATGAAGTCGAGTACTTAAGCTCAGATACCATATATGACACTGTTGGTACAACTTTATACTCGCCTAAGTTGCTTTATGGTCTACGAATATCCGGACTACCAAACCACAAGCTTGTGCTAAAAGTTGGTGTTCCTGTTATGCTTCTTAGAAATCTTAACCAGAAAGAAGGCTTATGTAACGGTACTCGACTACATATTATATCTTTAGGTACTCGTGTAGTTGAAGCCAAAATTATTTATGGAACTAACATTGGATATAGAGTTTTGATCAATAAATCGCCACTGACTACATCAGAAAACAAAATAGCATACAAATTTCAAAGACGACAATTTCCCCTTGCAGTATGTTTCGTGATGACGATAAACAAAAGCCAAGGTCGATCATTATCTAGGGTTGGTTTTTACTTAAAAGAACCCGTGTTCTCACATGGACAACTATACGTCGCTTTGTCAAGAGTTACAAGCAGGTGTGGGCTAAAGATTCTGATTCTTGATAAACAAGGTAATTTGACCAATACAACCACAAACAACTGTGTACAAAGAAATTTTTTCTTATTTGTAAAATGCTTGGGTAATGGTGCTTTTGTAACTCCGGTAATTTTAATGTCAGTTGTAATTGTATTAATAATATATGATAATTGTGGTACTAATTGTATTTTGTTTAAGTTTAAATATTATAATTTTCATTAATTGCCCGTGTAATACACGGGTCTCAAACTAGTATCTAATATCTTATTAGATAAAAAGCAAGAAGAAATTAAAATGTATAAATCCATCTCTCTCTCTCTTCTTCCTTATCTGGGCTCACAAATCTCAAAAACCCTAAAGCTAAAGCCTAAAAGATACACTTTTCGTCTTCAAATATGATGAACAGAATCCCTTCATGGCTAATTGTGCATGTTGATATTAATTATGTTGGTTTATTTATATGAGAGAAGGAACCCAAGTGACCTTTTGCTGATGCTAGAGAATAATATTACACTTGGATACATTCTAAATATGATAATTGTATAACTAGTTGTGACATTTTTGTATGTTAATTGAAGAATTTGAAGTCCTTATGCATATTTATTGATCAAAGATTATATATTTAGTGGTTATGACTCAGGCCTGGTTTTTGGGCTGTGCAATCCGTGCCACTGCACGAGCCCCAAATGATCAAACAGGCCCAAAGGTACATAGCAACAAATTTGATTAAATACACAGCAACACCTAGATGGTGAAATGGGTCTGCAAATTGCCAAATACTTTCCAACTGGGCGCGTGAGAGCCACCTCAATCTAAAGGACGACTAGAAAATGGGCCTACAGTTCTTGAAACTAGTGAAGTTTAATTCATAGTAATAATTTGATCATATTTTTATTTGGATGTGTATCTTTTAGTGTGGTTATCAATTATTGAATTATTACCATGAACCTATATAATGTGTTTTTTTTAGAACGACCAACTAAGTAACGTCGGGTACTCCGTACGCGGCTCCCATTGGTTAAAGGTAGCCCGAGACGGCCAAAAGTACGGACGGACGGATCCCCTAGCGGTCCATCTGTTGAGGGATTCCCCGGATAAAACCCGACCCCCACGCCCGCCAAACGGCACGAAAGCGAGGAGCCGGTAAAACCGAGTGAGATCAGGACTCGAACCCTGGCAAGCCAGACTCATCCCTCATATCTCCCATATAAATTGGTGATAGTGAGGTTTGAAACCCCTACCTCTCACTAGTATAGTGAGTGCTCTACCATTGAGTCACATCCTATATAATGTGTGTATCAAGATATAATTGAATGAATATTAACATTTTTAGTTTTAAGGTATACTGAATATAATAATTGTATATTATAACTTATATTCATTAACATATATAAAATATATTACAAAAAAATATTACGACGGGTTACAATCATGTATATTATCTGGCAAATAGGGCTATGTAATCGGATGATCGGGTCGGGTAATCGAGCATATTACAAATCACATACTCGTCCTAAACATGCAAAAAAATTTCAAAGGTAATCCCAAACGCCCCATATACCCTAATGGGACGGGTGTTACCTAAGGAGGAGGCCCAAAATTATCTCGCACGAGGTCTAAATTTTGGTTATCATTCTTGAGGACGGGCCTGTTATGACTTATGATAGGGGTAAGGTTCTGTTTTCACAACTTAATCTCATGAAGCTATATCCTATTATAGCAACAAATTAAGTTGTCAATACATGCACGCACCAACACATTCTTAGTCCCTTGTGATTTAAGGGCTTGCAGTTGGAGTTGTGTCTTGTTAGTTGGTAAGTGGTAACCTGCATGTGTTTATAGGGGTGCTATTTTTAGTTTTTGCATTTTATATTTAGATTTTAGTTTTAAATCTTGAAGCCAATCTCACTTTAAGGAATTTGATTGATAATAGTCTATGTGGTGCATTTTATATTTAGATTTTAATTTTAAATTTGATTGATATAGTTTATATGTTGCTCATCATACTTGTGAACTAGATTTTTGGCGGAGTGAGTTTGATCTCATAATTTTGGCTCATTTATATACAGATGCATTGGTTTAAGTTATATTTTAAGGTTAAAATGGGTACATATGAATTTAAAGTATTTAAGATAAGGGTAAAACTGTTATTTCTTAAATTGTTTTAATAATGTGGTAAATATGATATTTTTAACTAGTTTTTAACTACGTATACGAGATTTTATGTCCAAGTTGGGCATATACGATATTTTGTAAGTTTTGAGTTCTTTTGTTAGCCATAATTTGGTTTGGTCCGGTCCATCGAGCCTATGGTGGATCGGTATCTTGGAGACCAAGTCGAGTACATGATTTGGGCTACAAGTTATTTATTAATTATTATTTAGATTTGTTTTTACCAATTAGTATTTGAATATGATTATGGTATTTGTATTCTAGTCTAGTTGGGTTTTGAAATCTAAATTAGTATATATACCCGAGCTTGTGGGTTATATCTATGCATTGTAATTTTTCGAGCTAGTGAAAGTTACAAGGATCATATGATCTAAATTCGTTTTGTGTTTTCGATTCTGGTTACCAAACTTCAATTGGTATCAGAGCTTATGATCACAAGATTAGGGGGTGATTGTTAGTGTAATCTTGTGTAAGTACGACAATTAGGTACCCGCACTTACGCAAGATTACACTAACAATCACCCCTAATCTTGTGACAACGATGAAGCGTCGCTTCTCGTTAAACTTTAACCGTGGCAATGCTTTTGTAAGGATGTCTGCTCTTTGTAAATCTCCACTGACATGCTCCACCTTGATTTGTTCTCTCTCGATGCACTCCCGAATGAAATGGTACCGTGTATTGATGTGTTTGCTACTCCTGTGAAAAACCGGGTTCTTCATCAAGGCAATAGCCGATGAATTATCCACCTTCAACGTCACGATCTCCTCCTTTTCTCCGGTCATCTCTGACAACAAACCCCGAAGCCATAAGGCTTGACATGCAGCCGATGTAGCTGCCATAAATTCAGCCTCACATGATGGTAACGCCACCGTTCCTTGTTTCTGTGAAACCCATGATATCGGTGATGTACCATAGTAGAAAATCAAACCTGATGTACTCCGACCATCATCCATATCCACCACATGACTACTATCACTATACCCGTGCAACATACTATTTCCGCCTCTCGAGTAAGTAATACCAAAGTCTAGTGTACCTCTTAGATATCGGAGAATATATTTAACTGCTTGAGCATGAGCTTGAGTTGGTGATTGCATGAATCGACTCGCATAACCAACCGAGTAGCTCAAATCAGGTCTCGTATGAGTTAAATACCGCAAGCTTCCGATTATCTTTCTATAACTGGTCGGATCTACCTTCGGATTTTCATCTTCTTTAGACAACTTTAAGCCCGGTTCCATAGGAAATTGAGTCGAGTTGCACTCCCAAAGACTTGCTTCTTTTAGGATCTTCGTTGCATAACCGCTTTGCTTTAACGTTATCCCACGATCACTTTGCTTCACTTCGATCCCGAGATAGTAATGCAACAACCCGAGGTCACTCATCTCGAACCTTGACTCCATTTGTCTTTTGAAATTTGCAATTTCTTGCACACTTGTACCCGTGACTATCAAATCATCAACGTAAACTCCAACGATTTTGTTGGTGACCTTCTCCATACTTTTTGGTTTTCAAGTCAATAACGTGTTCTAATGAGGCAACAACGCTTAGGCATGCTTGTAAAAAACTTTCTTACTAGCCTTTGTTCATCGAGTGCCGAACCGAGCGAGGCGAACTTTGAGGCTATACCAGATAGTCTCCCGGAAAAGTCATCAATAGTATCGGTGTCTTTCATCCTCATGGTTTCAAATTCAGTAATTAAGGTATTTAGGCGAGCCTCCTTAACCCTCTCTTCGCCAACATAACGGGTCTTGATCGCATTCCAAATTTCCCAAGCGAACTCGTATTGGACAACTTGTTGGATTTGTTCTTCCGGTATGGATTGAAACAAATATGCAATCGCAGCACAGTTCTTCTTTTCATCTACTGCAGCTACTGATCTCGGCTTAACAACATCCCACAAATCATGGCTTCGAAACACGTCTTTGATTCGAAGCGCCCAGGTGGTGTAGTTGTTCTTCGTGAGCATCGGATAGAGTAAAGGAATTGAAGAACCTCCCGTGCGGTTTGAAGAATCACCCATGACTCCTCTTCTTCTCTGGCGACCGTAGGTTTGCAAAAATCTAGGATCGATGTTGAAACAGAACTCATTTAATCAGAGAGGAACAAGAAAACAATTGAATACCACTTGAAACAATTATTGAATCGATGTCTTTGAACAACGATACTAGTCCCTGTTGAAACAAAATTGGTGATTAATTAATTGTTTATCCAAGGAAACAATTAAGGTGTGTTGAAAAATAAAGTCTTGTGGCAGGTGAAGTTTGCGTCAGCCTCCAACAACCAAAAAGTAATTGTTGTATAATAAAAGGAGTCTTCAAACAGCAAACTTCAAAGAAACGAACTCGTGTTTTAAACCGAGCTCTTGATGTCAACTGAAGACAATAAGATTTCTAAGTCTAAACCTTTATTGTATTGATTAATAAATTGTTGTGAATACTTGATTACAAATAACCCCTATTTATAACCATACAATTACTTGTTAGACAAGAATATGAGAAAAACTAACTCAAAAACCCCCCTAGGTTTGTAAGTACGACAACTAGGTCCCCGCACTTAGGCAAGATTACACTAACATCTTTATCCATGCGGACGTGTCCATATTTGAGTTCGTGTTTGAAATGCAAACAGTGGCGCAACTTGGACAAAATGTATTAAAAATTTTTCATAAACGACGGGTCCGAGCACAAATTTCCGGTCGAAAACGGGTAAATTTAAAGTACTGCGCAGAAAAAAAGGGGGGGGGGGGCTCCTGGCCCTCACAATTCTTCGCCACCGGCTGCAAAGCAGGAAAGTTTACCTTTAATTTTATGTTGGGATTGATTATGATATTTGAACAGTCATCAACTTAGCTTTAAAACCATTTTTACTGTCAAGGCACTTGCTTTTCTGTTATGCATAAATTTTAGATTTTTTCAATTTTCGAGATTTGGTTCCCGTTGGATGCATTTTCAGTTTCAGGCCCGAATGTTAAAAACATTAAGGCCACACATTTCAAATCTTATGTGTATAAATAAATAGCGCGCTTACAAGGACCATAGACTACAAAATATAATGTAAGCTTTTGTTAATATGGGATTTAGGAGTGTTATATGCATTTGAATACATTTCAGACAACTTTCATCATGTTTGACCCATTTGACCCGTTTTTTATTGTGTTTATTAATTATCAGGATCACGAATTTGAACTTGAAAATGGCACCTTGACATAAGTTAATAACATGTATATTTTGCATGTTAGGAAACCGGAAACACAATCTCATTGTTTGTACCGCACGCTCGGTTCAACAATTTTTTTTTTAATTTAACATGGTGGGGTGGAAACTTATAAGTTGAAGCAATATGCAACTTGTAAACATGGAATTAAACAACTGATTATTTATATTTCAGCAGAGGAACAGATTTTTATTTCAATGAAAAAACAATCCCACTATTTATTAAGAACAAAATAATCACATTCAGTCTACTTGTTGACCTTTTTGCAATCGAGTCGAATCTGACCGTCGGTTCCAGTCAAAACCTTGAGCCCACCCATCCTACTCATCGAAAAAGCAAACTCCCCTTTAAAATCTTCGATCGATGAAGCAAATTCATCGGTTAAATCATACGTGTCGCCACCATAACGGAGCTGTTGGTCAACTCCTAGAACGGCTTTATTGGCCAGCACTTGAGAGTAATAGGAGTTGGTGAATTTGTGGGTCGGGTTACTCGGGTTTAAGTTTATGAGCGGGTTGGGTTGACCCAGTCTCACTTTTGGAGGGCATTGATTCCTCAAATAAGTTAACGTGGATTCTTCCATTGTGGGGTCGGGTTTTCCAGTCTTGTTGAAGTCATATAGGCGGTCGAGAATGTTACTGCATCGAACTCTTCCCATCATATGCGCTCCTGAAAGTATATGTTTTAAAAAAATGTCATAAAAAATGTGACAAAAGAGCGCGATCCTGAGCATATTAAGTGTATTCTAATAATAATAATAATTTATTAAATGATAGTTAAATTAAGGTTATAGAAACAATATTGTAATACTTTAATAATAATAATAATCTAAATCTTTGAATAAAACAATTTAGAAGGTTATTTATAAATGAAGGATGGCTTACCAAGGAGTGTAGCCATGTCTTGTACCTTTAAACCTTTAGACTCGAAGTATGCCAAAGTCGATTCCCAAGACATGGAAGGCGAGGGAAAGTCGATCCATGCTGCGTTTGATTCAAGCCCGTCTCGTCTTCCCAAGAATACCGGATAAGACGGTCCACCCGACTGTTCAAATTTGACACAAAGTTGACTTTTGATGTCAGTCAAACATATACTTGTTCGAATCTATAACTAAGTTGCAATGTGTATAGGGGTAAAGCTGTTCAAACTTCAAATGCTTGTTAGACTCGTTTATATCAAAGCCCAAATTTTAATTTAAAATAATTAAATTATTGCCTGAAGTATAACCTAAATTTAACAAGTTATAGATTTAGTTTATAAATTCTGCATCATGTTAAAAATATTATTTTTTATTTATATATCTACATGTGTAAAAAGTTTTAAATTATTTTTTCTTAAGGTAAACGAATTGGCTTAAGTGTTTTACCACACGGGCTCGAGTTCAACATTTTTGTTCGTTATTATAAATGAACCAAGCCAGCGAGCCTGAACCCGAAGGCCCGAACCCAACTTGGCTTGGCTTGTTTATAGACCTAGTATAGGGTTAATAGGTTATATATCATGTTTAATGCAAGAAGGTTTCACTTACGAAATAAACGGCATCTCTGGCTGCAAGGTTGAGAGTGTCGGCACACGAAACGGCTCCAGGGCACCGTGCTTCCAAAACTTGCTTGATTTTGTCAATAAGCACAAAAGCACCTAGTCCCCGTGCTTTTGGTGATGATTTTTCTGTATTTGGCCCGTCTAGAAGAATCGATGCATCACACCCCTGTTAAAAACCCGAAAAATGTTTGGTATATACATTAATACACATATAGATAGTAGTGTATTTGAATGTGAAAGATTTAGATGACATACATTAACCATACAGTCTGCATACAACAACTTGATGAGCTTTGGAGCAACTGACTTGTCATTAGCCCACACGAGCCCTACCTGGTGCCGAACAAACGGCTCCACATTCGCACACGTATTGTGAACCTTATAAAAGTGCCGGATCAATCGTGCAGGCGGCAACCCTGTTGTCGCTTGAGTGCCGCCAACCATCACTCCTAAAATAACCAATGCAAAAAGTGAAAACCATTGTTCTCTCATCATCTTTATAACAAAAAAAATAAATCTCTGTGACCAGTTGAAAAGATTAATATGCATGGCTCATTGGTAACATGCAAGGATATTATGTATATATATACAAGTTGTTAATATTATGTATTAATGGATATACAACTATTATGCTTAATGTGTACTCTATTTCACCGACAGTGCCATGTTGGTAAATTTTTATATTTGAAGACATAGATAAGTTTGTAAGTTATCTCGGTTTCACGTTTCACAGTTCACACTACATTCTTACCCGGTCGCACCCACAAAAAAAAAGTTAATGTTACACACTCTTCAAGGTTAAATAGTTGTATTCCATTATTGTATTTTGCAACTTGTTTTTTTACAGTAGATTATATATGTATTGAAGTTATCTTAAAACCAAATTATCACCTATACAATTTTTATGAACTTACATAGGATTGGCAAGCAGGTCGGGTGGGTTTCGGTCTGGGTCGGAACAGGTTAGGGTCGAGCGGTTCATTAAGATTAAGTAGTTGGTATATAGTGTTTCACATTTTTAAAAAGTATTGATCATTTGTCAACACTGATATAATGAGTTTATCGCATTTAGGGGCGAGCTTGCAACCTATAATGTGACCGACTAGCTAGGAGCTGGGAGGGAGTACTTGTATATTCCTCGAACATAGTAAATACAAAGAAAATTAATTTTTGGATATTATATCTATGTTAAAATAAGAAGTTCACCTCAAAAGGTAGCCTAGCCGGCTTTTGATCGCCTAACCCGACTTTTAACCGGCTTTCAAAGAATCCTAGCCGGACTAGCCTGACTTTTGACCGACGACTTTGACCGCCTCTGACTAATCCAGGCCGACTTGAAGAAAGTCTCCAAAGTAGGGGTGCAAGGACCGACTAGTGGACCTTGATATCCGACTTTTACAACTCACATTTGAATTAGAATTGAGGAATTTGAAATTCGATTCGACTCGCATTCGATTTTGAAGGTTCGGATTTGGTTTTCAATTCGAATTCGACCTAGTAATGAATTTAGAATCGAATGCAGATTTATGATTTTAAATTCGATTCGAAATTCAAATTCAATTATACATTTTATTACAAATATACATATTTATAAAATAATTTATTGGAGTCTTTTTAAGTTCTAAAGACTAAAATTAAAAATTCATCATTTTGGTTATTAATTTATGTAATTGAATGTTATTGACGTGAGGTCGAAGACTCACTCAAAAATAAACCGATTACAACTAATTAGATAGCGGTAGAGGGTATCGAACACAGGGAGTTTATGAAAAATGTATTACTAAGTAGCTCTATGATTAAACTATATTAAACTAAGTGTAAAAGTAAATTCAAAGAGTTGGTTGTTTGGATTTGATTAACAAAAATAACTGAAATAAATAAACGAGTTTTAAACAATATAAGAAAGAATGCTCTCTCCCGATTTTAGGTTTCCAATGTTGATAAAGTTAATGTTTACTTGTGAGATGAACTACACAATTATAGTTCATGAAAATGCGTTTGAATGTGATAAGAGAGGACTAAGTACTTGGATTACAAAAACACAAGGTTGTCACTCAATAATCAGTTTAGTATTGTTAACCCTAATTATCTTCTACTAAATCTCGATTGCTATGGCACCAAGATCGGATAGTCAAGAACACGAATTTATACCACACTAACAATTACAAAACAAACACACAATCACCATAGCACAATAATCATATGATCAAAATACTATCTCACCAATAACATAAACGATTAACAAATATCCAATTAGAAAACCTTACAATTCGGGAGAGAACATAAAGAGTACTAGCCACACATTGTTTGATTAATCATCACCTCAATTAAGATAATCGAACGAATCATAAACCCAAACAAATGATTATAATCACCAAAGTCTTGTTCTTGTTCTCAAAAATTCGTTTATAAGGTGTTTGGGATGAAAGATATGTGAAAAGACATCAAAAACCGTCTAAAAATAAGAAGAAAATCGGGCAGTTACGACCCGCACCGTGGCCCACGGTTCACACCGTGGGTCACGATGCCTTTTAGCATCAACTGGACCGTGGCCCACGGTCTCCACCGTGGGCCACGGTGGGCTTCACGGCCACCGTACCAGCCACGGTACGGTGGCTTCTGTTTGATTATGCATTTTGTACTTCCACCGCGCATTCTCGTTTTCACTTCTTTTAATCCCTCGTGCGTCTTTGGCTCATTCGGTTGCCTCGGTATACACCATATTAGCCCTGTAACCTCCTTTGAACCTACAATTCACCAACAACACCGTAGTTATCTAATTCCACAAAATAAACCAACTCAAAACATGATTATTACGGCTTTAAATCAATTAAGGGTTGTCCCATGGACCACCCATCACATTCCCACACTTACTTGTTGTTTGCCCTCAAGCAACATTTCAACACAAAACTTTCTATTCCATTAAACTTGTATACACCAATCTTACCACAATTCCCCTTCAGTTAAGGTCCCAAGTCATACCCTATTCCCTTGTTTTTATCGGTTGCACTAGTTCACTTGACTTTCCATTTAAACCATAGATTTCTAACCAAACCTAACATGCTTTCGGTTTTTACCTATACATAACACATTTACACATTAACCTTTTTTATTGATGATCATCCATTCATTTTATATTTAATCAATTCTCCTCGCATACACTTGTACAATCATCAAATCTCCACCTATGTAAATGCTTATTGACATGAATACAAATCAAGAGGTCTTAAAACGGGTTGTAATGGGGCCAAGTGTAAGGGTATGGAAGGGAATATTGAAAGTAGCTCAAGCGATCCGATCCGACTTATTACAAACAAACTAAAAAAAATAAATAAATAAACAACTATAAACATCTAACTTCTCTTTTTCTCTTTTTTCTCTCTCTTTTTTTTTCACTCAATAAATAATACTTTGAACTATGCATACATAAATATTGTAACTCTAATACAAACTTCTTTTTTTTATCAAATATAATACTTGAACATTACATACTAGCATGATAAACATAATGCTTCACATCTCTAACTGATAAATACTAAAACAATTATATAGAAACCTATTAAGTCGGATCGTTTCGCAATATAACACCGGGGTTGATTAAATGAAAGAATAGGCCCAATAAAGTTTTCTAAAGGAACCAACCCCCGCCCCTCACATAACCATCCTCATATGTATAATGTATGAGGCTCCAACCCCCCAAAACCCACACTCTCGCTCATCCAAGCGAGGCTTAACCTAAGTGCCTCTATCACTTTTGCACTCATGCCAAGCTAAGATCTCGAAATGCACTAATTGTACAAGTTCTATCGGAGAATATCAACCTTCTCACCAAACAATACTTTCTCAATTCTCAAGTGTAAATGAACGTGTTATGCAAGTTATTACACCGAAAGCGTGCTAACCTTGGTTAGAAAACTACATAATCCATTTTTAAAAACAACTAGGCACATGTTATTTAGGGAATTGTGACCATGAAAAGGGACCAAAACTTTACCCCGCCATCTTACCACTTTTCGATTCTTTTAAACACATTTTTTTTAAAATTTCTATTTTTCTGATATTTTTAATATATTTTTTTAATTTTTTTAATTTTTTTAAAATTTTCAACACAAACGAAAACAAACGAAAATTTTCCTCATCCCCACACTTGAGATACATTGTCCCTAATGTACGCTTTTAAGAAAAATAAAACAAACCACTTGTTAAACACAACCTTCATTTCAACACATTCCCATAATACTTAATCAAAAGCATTTTGTCCACTACCCATCCACCCAAAAACACATAAAGACACAAAAAAAAAATAACAACTATACAGTAATATACAGAACAGTGTTCACCTGGCATCACAAGGCTCGATCAGTTGTAAGGCGGGTGGGCCGGCCCGAAGATAGATGCCATGAATTCTAAACACTGGTCGAAGTTATACGCCCCATCACCGCCGATGCTTCCTTCTCCTTGTGGTGGTGGTGGTGCCATTGAATGCATTGGGCTGACCCACATTGAATGATGAAGTGGTGGTTCGGGATATCGTACCGAACCGTCATATGGAGGAAGAGTCGTGTAATCTACCATTTGTGGATCTGACACGACCGGTTCACCTGCATGCCATTGATCATGCGTCCTCCGATTCCTATCATCCAAGTATCTCATATTCATCTCATGTTCTCGCCCATAAGTATTGGCACGGTTCCACATCTCTAACCATGTCGTGCCTCTCTTTTGCGGCCCGTTCAGCATAGGCCCCCATAAAGGTCTAATGGCCAAATAGTGAACGCGACTCATCTGACCAATTTCCATACGTGGAAGGCCTATGCCTCTCCACCACCTCATTCATTGACCCCACATGGGCCCAATTGTTACCATAGGAATTATAACCATCCGAATAGTCCCAACCCCCGTGTTGGGAACTGCTGCCACCACCCACATCCATATAATCGGGTTCACCGACCTCTTCCACCTGTTCAATCTCATCATCTTCCTCTGGCTCAACATCCTCTTTAATCACTCTCCATCTTACCTTATCACACACAAGAACATAGTGCCTATCAGTTTGTGTGTACTCCTAACCCGGAAAATCTGACAACTTAAACTCTTTAAATACTTTGGTCATTCCCACCGACTCGTCAGCTATCACACCATGATTCTTTAGCAATGCTGTGATCAGTCAACAAAGAGGAATTAACTTCCGCTTATTGCTTTCCCGGCTGATCCAAATATTATGCATGACTAGATATCGGTAAGAAATAAGAGGCGTCCCGCACACCAATGCATACAATATAGGCACATCACAGTTCCGCACTATCGAAATATCTCCCCTTCGAGGCATCAGTTGTACAAGCAAATAGACATCAATAACTTTGCCTCAATCTTCAAATCCTTTCTCTTTATCTGATCATCCGAACCTGCACCTCTTTTAAGAATCTTTTCAAGCATGTGGTACCTTTGAGGGTGCTTGTCGGGGCATTCAAATAAGTCTTTGGCAGAAGGGTATATGTATGAGTTGCTTGGCTTGGTGTCAAAAAGCGCGATCTGATTAAATGAGTCAAATGACATCACCACTTCCTGTCCTCCCACCGTCCCAATTAATTTCATGTCATGCCCCTTATTGTAGGTGGGACATCTTAATGTGGACACCCATTCCTCAATCTCTCTATCGTACAAAGTGTTAGTCTCGTTATCATAACACTTTAAAGCTACTTCCCAACCCAAAGCTTCAAACTTGTCAACTATCCCAAAAGCCTCAAAACCAGGATCAGTTACCTCCTTCTCACACATGTATCCTTCAATTCGTTTATTCAACGTGGCCATTTTATCAATGAACAGCTCCGCTTGCCATTCCGATGCATACTTTGACAATCCCCCACCTTTCCACGTGGGTTTTACCGTTTGTACTTGCACACGTGCTTGCTCTTCCTGTAACCTCTGTCTCTTTGCTTGGGCTGCCCGCCCACTTGAAGATGATGCCTTTGACTTTCCTTTATCCGAGGTTCTACCCATCTACACACAACAAACATCCCAAACAAACAAAGTTAAGTCAACATAAACTTCCCCACACTTGCTTGTTACTATGGTTGTGGATAGTTACTCGTTAATCAATTGACCAAAAATTCCAACATTTGCTTCAACACATAATTTCCACAATATCAATTAACAACCATAAGTTATAACATTTATTCACTAGCCACAACCATAATGAATAATCATTAGACTAATTACTTCCAACAAGCAAGTGGGTATATAGAAAAATTTTGAACACTTACAACTTCATTGCAATATACCATCAATAATGACAATAAATTTCATACCTTGGTGTTATAGGAGATGATGAAGAAAGCTTTAAAGTCAACCAAACCCTAAAAATTTTCGGACTTGTTCGTACAAAATCGACCAACAAAACAAAGGATTCTTTCGAATGCAATGATATAATCGAAACTCTTGTGAAATTCTAGCCAATTTAGACCCAAAAATCGGTTTAATTGATGGAGATATGAGGAAGTTACAAGGGTTTGAAGTAGAGAGTTAGGGTTTGTAAAGAAGGATTGTGAGGAAGATGAAGATGAAAATAGGTGAAAATAATAATGGTAGGTAAATTGTGTGGTGTAATATTGGTTTAAAAATTGATTTTTATTGATTTTGCTCCAAAAACCCGGTCCCTCTCGTCTGTCGCTGCCGGACCGTGGCCCACGGTTCAAACCTTGGGTCACGGCTGCTTCAGGTCTGGTCGATTGTTTTCGGTGGACCGTGGCCCACGGTCCACACCGTGGGTCACGGTCAAGTTGAAACTTTTGAAACAGATTGCACCGTACCGTGCCTCACACCCTCCCCCGTGCCTTACGATCGCCATCGTGGGCCACGGTTCAAACCATGGTCCACGGTTCATGTAATTTATTTTTAAGATTAAGAAACAAAATAAGAGGAACAAAAATTGACTAAAATTTTTTTTTTTACCAAAAACTAAAACTCAAAATTACCATACCTCCCATGAAAAAACCGAGTTGTCCCCAACACGGTAAAGAAAATCATAAAGTCTTCTCCACACTTGACTTGGACAAACTCCAAAACGAGGAAGGTAATTTTTAAAACCAATTTTGA
This sequence comes from Bidens hawaiensis, assembly GCF_021521415.1. NCBI lineage: Eukaryota > Viridiplantae > Streptophyta > Magnoliopsida > Asterales > Asteraceae > Bidens > Bidens hawaiensis. Next base: position 27,670 of record NW_027499270.1, read on the forward strand.
ATAAAAATTAAATTAACCTATTCTAAAATATACAACATACCTTAGCCTCTTAATTCGTTTCCTCATCCGGTGAGCGTAACAAGTAACTCACTCGGTCCACCTCGAGCATATTGATGTCCTTTCCTTCCAAGTAAGGTTTAAGTCTTTACCCATTCACCACTTGTTGCGTTTGTTCTTGGGCATCTTCTATCTCCACATCACCAAACTGGCCCACTTGTGATGACATATGGGCCCATCCACTTGCTCTTTCCGGAAACAACTTCAACCTTGAATTGTATAACCACACCTTTTGACCCACTTCAAAAGTCTTTTTTCTCAACTTTGCATCATGGACCTTTTTTAGTTTGTCTTTGTATGCGAAAGCACATTCATACGCTTCATCCCGGATTTCCTCAATCTCATTCAACTTCAACTTTCTCAGTTCACCCGCTTCCTTATAATCCGCGTTAACATTCTTGATCGCCCAAAACGCCTGATGTGCCAACTCCATTGGTAAATGGCACCATTTCCAATAAACTAACCGATAAGGAGTTGTGCCAATAGGAGTTTTGTAGGCGGTCTGATACGCATACAATGCATAATTTAACTTAGAAGACTAATCCTTCCTATCGACCCACACCGTCTTCATCAAGATTTCTTTAATTTGGCAATTGGACACTTCAACATGTCCACTTATTTGTGGATGATAAGGAGTAGCAATTCGGTGATTCACATTGTACCTTTTAAAAAGTTTCCCAAAGTTGAAATTCTTGAAATGTGACCCACCATCACTGATAATAACCCGCGGGATACCAAACCGAGCAAAGATGTTTGATTGAACGAATTTGCAAACTACCGAATGGTCATTGGTTCTTGTTGCTACCGCTTCTACCCACTTGGACACATAATCAACCGCAACCAAAATATATAAAAAACCCATTCGAGTTTGGAAACGGGCCCATAAAGTCAATTCCCCATACATCAAAAATCTCTAACACCAAAATCGGTTGCAATGGCATTTCATCCCGTTTCGAGATACTACCTAACTTTTGGCAATTCAAACAATGTCGGGCATACTCACTTGCATCTTTGAAAATCGTAGGCCAATAAAACCCACATTGAAGCACCCGGTAACCCGTCTTTTGACCACTAAAATGACCTCCACACGCCGATACATGTGCATGAGTCAAAACTTCCCACACCTCGGAATCGGGAATACACCTCCTTATCATTTAATCCGAACCAATATTAAACAAGTCCGGTTCATCCCAAATATATTGTTTCACTTGGGTCATGAACCGTTGCCTTCTTTTCTTCACCTAATGACTTGGAATAGACCCCGTTGCTAGATAATTCGCAAAGTGGGCATACCACAGTGTAGTCGACAAAACTAACAATTGTTTATTGGGAAACTGTTCGTTTATCTCCATCGGGTCATCAACACCCTCCAATGGAATTTGGGAAAGGTGATCCGCCACTACATTTTCACACCCCTTTTATCCCGAACTTCTAAATCGAACTCTTGCAAAAGCAATACCCATCGAATTAAACGTGCTTTCGCATCCTTCTTCTCCATCATATATCAAACCGCACTATGGTCCGAATAAACAATCACCTTACTCCCCAAATATACGAGGGAAACTTATCCAAAGCATACACCACCGCAAGCAATTATTTTTCGGTGGTTGTATAATTAAGTTGCGCTTCGGATAATGTTTTACTCGCATAATAAATGACCACCGGTTTTTTATCAACTCGTTGACCCAATACCGCTCCGATAGTAGTATCACTAGCATCACACATGATCTCAAACGGTTTTGACCAATCCGGTGGTTGTAGAGTGGGAGCTTTCACCAACTGTTCATTTAAAACATTAAATGCTTGCACACACTCATTAGTAAAATCAAAAAGAGCATATTTTAATAATAAATTACATAAAGGTTTTTTGATCACACTAGAGTCTTTAATAAATCTTCTATAAAAACCCGCATGCCCCAAAAATGACCTTATCCCTTTAATGTTTTTAGGTGGAGGTAAAGATGATATTACCCGAACATTTGCCTTATCCACTTCCATTCCACTTTCTGATATCACATGACCCAACACGATACCCTCTTGCACCATGAAGTGACTTTTCTCCCAATTTAGAACTAAATTTATCTCAACACATCTTTTTAAAACTTTTTTCTAATTCATTGAGACAAGTTTCATAAGTTGGACCAAAAATTGAAAAGTCATCCATAAATACCTCAAGTGACTCCCCGACCATATCCGAAAAAATACTCATCATACAACGTTGAAATGTGGCCGGGGCATTACACAATCCGAATGGTATTCGCTGAAAAAGCAAAAGTGCCATACGGACAGGTGAAAGTGGTCTTGTGTTGGTCATCCGGGTGAATGGCAATTTGGTTTTAACCCGAGTACCTATCCAAAAAACAATAATACTTTTGACCCGATAATTTTTCAATAATTTGGTCAATAAAAGGTACCACCTGTGTAGGACTTACCCATGCGCTATCCGAGATGGGATAGATGATTCCCGCATCCAACCACTTTTACCTCTTTCTTCACAACTTCTCTCAAATTGGGATTCAACCTTCTTTGAGTCTCTCGGGTTGGTTTTGCCTCCTCATTGGTGATAATTTTATGCATAACTATAGATGGACTAATGCCTTTTAAATTAACAATTGTCCAACCTATGGCCGCTTTATTCGTTTTAAACACCTTCAAAAATTGTTGTTCTTGGGCCTCTTCCAAATTAGATGCAATAATGACCGGTAATGTGTCATTATCCCCCAAAAATGCATATTTTAAGTGGCTTGGCAAATCCTTCAATTCCAATTTCGGTGGGCTTTCCAATGACGGTTTTGTTCCCTAATCGATCACAGTTGGCAGACTTTCAATTTGATGAGTCCATGGTGGTCGTCCTTCTTTAACTGCCAACACATCTTGATTTTTCTCTTCCATCCTCAATGCACAAAGATGTACCTGTTCAGAAAAATCACAAGCACATGCTTCCAAAGCATCGTCCTCATAATCGTGCGGTTCACACATGTCAACAATATCTGCCATGAAACACTCATCACCACATAAAGCATTAGATCCGTTAGTGAACACATTTAATCTCATTTTTCTATTTCCAAAAGCCATATCAACCGTGCCCGATCGACAGTCAATAATAGCATGAGCGGTGTTTAAAAACGGTCGACCCAATATAACATTTTGTTGTTGGGTCGAATCAACCGATGAGTAGTCTAAGACCAAAAAGTCAACCGGATAGTAAAATTCTTCAACTTTTACTATCACATCCCACACAATTCCTCGGGGGAGTTTATGAGACAAATCGGCTAACACAACCGTTGTCTCAACTCGTTTTAAAGGACCAAAATCATATTGGTCGTATAAACCCCCCGGAAGAATACTTACTCCGGCCCCAAGATCTAGTAATGCCTTAGACATTTGAAAATCGCCTACTTGAATATTAATTAAAGGCGTTCCCGGATCTTAAAGCTTAGGAGGAAGATCTCCTTTTAAAACCGCACTTACCCGCTCAGTTAAATCCACTCGTAGAGGCACTTTTTGTTGCCTCTTTTGAGTGTACAATTCTTTCAAAAATTTTGCATAAGTGGGTACTTGCTTAATTGCCTCAAGTAGAGGTAAATTGACCTTTACTTGTTTAAAAACTTCCCACGTCTCTTCTTTTTGAGTACCCCTTCTTGAAATGATATTTTTCTTACCGGGTCAAGTAAAGCCTAGGGAAATGGAACCACTTTTGGTTCTACTTCCGTATTTTTATCTTTTATATTTGAAGTTTGACCCGGATTTTATAACGGTTTTTCAAAAGTGACATGTTTAGTGGGTTTATTAATTTCAATTTCATTATCACTTTCATTACCCGTAATATCCTCAACTTCCCCATCAACCACACCCGGTGATAAATCTTTTTTGTATTCTTTACCACTTCTTAAAACACTAACGCGGTTAATAGGAACATTACGAGAAGAGTTATGAGAAGGATTTACCTTTGTGTCGCTTGGCAATTGACCTTTATTCTTCTTTAACTCGGACACTTCAGTTGCGAGTTGACCCATTTGTGTAGTCAAAGATTGGATGGCCTTATCTCCCACTTCATACTTTTGCATTCTAACCTCATCAAGTTGATTTCTTCGTTGCATGTCTTGTTGCATCAACTTCAACATATCCATAACCTCATTTCCACTCGATGAACTTTGACCCGTTGACCGCCACCCCCTTGATCTTGAAATCCTTGATTATTCCCGCCATGATAATTACCTTGATTATTGTATTGTTGGTGAGGAACATAATTGTTTTGACTTCCTTGAAAATTCAGGTTAGATTGAGTGGCCCGATTTCAAAACGAAAATTCGGGTGATTTCTTAACCCGGGGTGGTAGGTGTTGGAGTTCATGTTGTAATTTCTACCACCTCCCCCTTGGAGTGCATTCACCTCTTCCACCGGTGCTTGACCTACCATACATACCTCCGTTGCATGACCCAACTCATTACAATTTGTACAAACATTGATGACTTGATTAGTGGTTTGTACATTTCCTTCTTCCACGGCTTGCACTTGAGGTCTACCAATCGCCGGTCTCGCTCTTCTACCGGTTTGAGCCTTTCTCTTTGAGGTAACCGCCATTTGTTCCAAATATGCCCAATCATCTTGTTCACAATTGGTACCAAATGTACCATTCGTGATCGACCGCAAATCCCGTTCATCCTCCATACTCAAACCCTCATAAAATGCATTCAACAACTCCCATAAAGCAATACCTTGATGAGGATAATTCTTGATCATCATGTTAAACCTCTCGAATGCTTCATGAAACATTTCCTCCGATTGTTGTTGGAAGGTTCTCAAACTTCTTCTCACATCATTGGTCTTTTGGGCTGTGTAAAATTCTTCTAAAAATCTTTGTTGCATTTCGGCCCAAGTATAATAGACGCGGAAGGCAAAGTGTAAAACCATCTCTTTGCATTGTCTTCCAATGAAAACTGAAACAGCACCAACTTAACATCATCCGATGTAAAACCTTGACCCCCAATTGTGTTGCAAATGGAGTCATATGCCTCCAAGTGGAAGTAAGGTTCCTTCGTTGCTAAACCCTTGTACTTCGGAAGACTTTGAAGTGAATTTGTTCTTACTTCAAATTGTTCTCCCTTGATGATTGAGAGGGATAACCACCGGAGACGGATTATTAGTAATTATGGGTCAGAAATGGGCTTCAATCCCCCTTATAATCTCTCTTGCATGCCTTCTTGGTACCCCCATTGGTACTCTTGGTTGACCCATTTGCCTATAAACGGGCCTTGGCTGCGCAAATTGTTGTTGAAACTGTGGTTGGGCATTTGTGGTTGGAATTGCTGTTCTTGAGGTTGCCCTTGGGGTTGCTAAACAATCGGTGGCAGTTGAACTTGTTGATTCACAACAACCGGTGGTTGTTGTTTAGTTTGTTGTATAACTGGCGGTTGTTGAACGGGTTGTTGGACAACCGGCGGTGGTTGTTGCCATTGACCGTAACCAAAAGTTCCCGGATTTACCATTTTTCCTCCATCACCTCCCATGTAGTAACCTTCCACTTTATACCCCTCAAATTCACTGTCAAACCCATATCTGTATCCGTCACCTTGTGATATTGAATGTTGCATAAAAGGTTGAGGTTGATATTGGTAGCTTGATTGTGATGGTTGAAAGGTTGGTTGTTGATGTTGTTGAGATGACGACGCACTAAATGTAGGAAAAAGGTTGGTAATAGGTGGCAATGTGGATGATATTGCATAGGTGAATTGGGTAGCTATGGGTTCGATTGTGGGTGGTGGTTGGAGTTCACTTGATGCTGTAGGTATATTAGTGGTGATCGGTGGAGGTGGATTTGGTGAAGGTGTAGTCGGGATTGTTTGACCCGAAGTGGGAACTGGTGAATCCATTTTGTTTGATGCAGTTGGAGAACCAAGAAGCTTTTTCTCCCTAAGTAAGACTCGGTTTCTTCGAAGTGTTCTATCAATCTCGGGATCAATAACTAGCGGTGATGACCTGTTAGAGCCTCTAGTATGCATACACCTGTAGGTACCTGCACACTAACACAACCAGCGTAAACCCGAAAATAACAAACAAAAACTACTTAAACTAACACACGTTGCGCACTACTCCCCGGCAACGGCGCCAAAATTTGACGTGAGGTCGAAGACTCACTAAAAAATAAACCGATTACAACTAATTAGATAGCGGTAAGCGGGTATCGAACACAGGGAGTTTATGGAAAATGCATTACTAAGTAGCTTTATGATTAAACTATATTAAACTAAGTGTAAAAGTAAATTCAAAGAGTTGGTTGTTTGGTTTTGATTAACAAAAATAACTGAAATAAATAAACGAGTTTTAAACAATATAAGAAAGAATGCTCTCTCCCGATTTTAGGTTTCCAATGTTGATAAAGTTAATGTTTACTTGTGAGATGAACTACACAATTGTAGTTCACGAAAATGCGTTTGAATGTGATAAGAGAGGACTAAGTACTTGGATTACAAAAACACAAGGTTATCACTCAATAATCAGTTTAGTATTGTTAACCCTAATTCTCTTCTACTAAATCTCGATTGCCTATAGCACCAAGAACGAATAGTCAAGAACACGAATTTATACCACACTAACAATTATAAAACAAACACACAATCACCATAGCACAATAATCATATGATCAAAATACTATCTCACCAATAACATAAACGATTAACAAATATCCAATTAGAAAACCTTACAATTCGGGAGAGAACATAAAGAGTACTAGCCACACATTGTTTGATTAATCATCACCTCAATTAAGATAATCGAACGAATCATAAACCCAAACAAATGATTATAATCACCAAAGTCTTGTTCTTGCTCTAAAAAATTCGTCTCTAAGGTGTTTGGGATGAAAGATATGTGAAAAGACATCAAAAACCGTCTAAAAATAAGAAGAAAATCAGGCAGTTACGACCCGCACCGTGGCTCACGGTGCCTTTTAGCATCAACTGGACCGTGGCCCACGGTCTCCGCCGTGGGCCACGGTGGGCTTCACGGCCACCGTACCAGCCACGGTACGGTGGCTTCTGTTTGATTATGCATTTTGGACCGTGGCCCACGGTCTGGACCGTGGGCCACAGTGGACTTCCACCGCGCCTTCTCGTTTTCACTTCTTTTAACCCCTCGCGCGTCTCTGGCTCATTCGGTTGCCTCGGTATACACCATATTAGCCCCGTAACATCCTTTGAACCTACAATGCACCAACAACACCGTAGTTATCTAATTCCACAAAATAAAACAATTCAAAACATGATTATTACGGCTTTGAATCAATTAAGGGTTGTCCCATAGACCACCCGTCAGTTATCATTTTAAATATCTAAGATGATGTAACTTTGAATAATTTATTTGTCTAATTGACTTATAACTTTTTTTAAAAACACTCAAGTTTGTAATGGGCTTGAAATGAGAATTAAAATAGATTACTTTTTAACCGAATTCGAATTTCATTTTCGATCAATTTGGCTATTTGGTCGAATTCGAACTCGAATCCAACTTCAAAATTTTAAAATTCTAATAATGCGTATATTCGTAATTCGATTTGTTAAACAGCCCTAATCATATTAGTTTAAAATAATAGTATATTAACATAGAAAGCAAGTAACTTCAAGCATTTTTAATTAAGAAAAACAGATAATATTTAATAGAAAATTAGTATGTCTTAAAGATTAATTGTTAGACCAGTCAATTAATTTAACGTGTAATTTTGTGCATTAAACATTCTAAACGCAATCTATGTATAAACGTTGATGGTAAGCTACACGCATACAAAAAAGTCTCTTCCCCCAAACCTTCTTTAATTGGGTGCAACACAATTGGCAAACTTCACTTGTCATTTAACTTTAAATAATTAAAAGTCGTAGTGGCTAGCTGTAGTTGAAATTAATAAATGGTTAATAAGTTTAATAGAAAAGTTGAATCCACGGTAATTATTTAACTAGGGGCTCAATCCAGGCCCGGCGTCGAGAAAGAAAAAAAAGTTTTCAGCCGAAGACGAATTTTTTTAAGCCTTAGTTAAAAAAGAGTATTTTGTTAGTTTAAACAATTAAATTTTTAAATGAGTTTACTTGGTTATAATTTGGGTTGTGTAAAAAATCTTTGTATAAAAATATGATCAAATATGTCTCAAATGATACTAGAACCCATAGCCTTTTAGTTGAGAGTAATACTCCTTTACCACTAGACCAAAATATTGGTCATGCAATTGAGTTTAAACATTACATATACATATTGTTTTTAATAAAAATAAATATAATTTTTTTTTTAAAAAAATAAAATTCGGGCCTAACGGGGTGTCAGGCCTATGACCGTCGACCACCCCGCCACCCCTATGGGCTGGCCCTCGCTCAATTGTATTGAGTTAGCAGGCCGAGTGGGTGAATCAAAACACGACCTAGACTTACATATATACTCGTGTCATATATATCAATTTGAATCCAAATATACCAATAACAATATATATTATGTTAGTGTTAGGAATCGTCATTCTGAAATTTACAAATAACGAGGTATATGAGATAATTTATGAATTAAAGATGTTCTAAAATGAGGTTTCATGATAAATTTATGAGTATTTATACATTGATCTAAAATGAAAATACAAATTGTGATGTTTTTCAACCATGTATAATCAACTAAAGGCATTAACCTATTTTAATGGTTGTGACATGTATAATGAGAAGCAATCATCATAGATTGTGTTCTTTAAATAGAAACGTATAACTAAGACTCTTAACGGTTGGCTAATGGTTTTCGACACTTAACATTATACCAACAATGAACCACGTATACCAAACAATTTGGTATACCGGCTTTTCATATTCATCAGCATTTAGCTTGAGATTAGAAGATATCAACGGAAATGATTGTCATAATGTCGAAATGACAATGAGTAGCTGAGAGCAATGAATAAAGTTGTCAAATATTTATAATTGAAGAGTAGTTCAAGAAAAAAAAATTAGTTTCACTTTTTACTTTTTACATTTTACAAATGAATAGTATAAAAGGAAAAAAAAATATCCAACTTTAAATATTTAAATCTTTATAAATAACCCTCTCTAAAATTTAACAAATGATGCTTAGGGTAAGTCGTTCATTGAATGGAACATGTGTTGATCAGTCTAATAAACATATTAGATTATCAAACTCAAAACTTAATTATTTTCATTTCATGTTTCATTGTCATGAATTGCTACCCCTATGTCTAACCATTTATAAACCGCACAAATTGTATTAAATTTAGGATAATTAAACCCGGCCATTTTAAAAATGGATCTTACCAAATTGTATTAACTAAATGTAAAAAATGGTTTTCAGTTTCAGTTTAGTTTCACAATTTTAAAGATAGATATTAACAACATAACTAAAACTTGTAAGAATCAGAATTTATGCGTTGGAGTAACGATCTAAGGAGTCTGTTTACATGATCATAACTCCTTTAATGAATGATGGTAACAAAACTTTTAACATCTTCACACTTTATTTACTATTGCAAACCTTTGAGGGAAGTCAGCTTAGACTAAACATAAAAAGAATAAAAGACATAAAGATCACTTAAACTAAACATATGAATTAGAATCAAGAATTTGAACCTGCAGTACTCAAGAGTTTCTCTCTAAAAACTGAGACATGTGTGCTAACTCAATTTAACACTTCAAATAATGGAAACAATTGAATAACATAACATGTTCTCACCAATAATCTCCACATGAACATTGACCATCTTTAAAATGATGAAATCTACTAGCATCTCTTACAACAATCTCTCGCTTTTTAATCGCAGATATATACTTAATCGCCACATGGCAATCATTACACACCCGCAAATTCTTCATAATCCTAATCGGAACACAATCAGGAGTATTCATCAAAGCAAAAGCAATAGACAACTTCTCACTATGTTGACCCAAATCATCTTCCTTTTCCTCAAGATCCATATCATGCAAAATGGACCCGTAATCAGGCTTATAACCCAACAATTTCATCTCACCCAACAAATCTTTTAAATAAAGTTTAATCTTTTCGGAATCCGGATGCAATTTATCACTCATACAAAACTGATGAACTTGATTCTTCATCTCAAACCAACTCACACCGGGTTCCTTTTTCACTCTCATATCTCTCATTGCCTTCCTGAAATCAGACACATTTTGCCATTGTTTGGCAGAAGCTTGTATGTTTGATAGTAACACATATGAAGCCGAGTCATGTGGGTCCACTCGTATCACTTCTTCAGCGATTCTTTTCGCCATGTCAGCATTTTTGTATATTCTACAAGCGGATAACAAAGTTTTCCATATAATAGAATCTGGTTTCACGGTCACTGGCATGGATCTAATCACATTTTCTGCTTCCTCTAAACGACCCGAACGACCAAGTAGATCAACCACACACGTGTAATGTTCTAATTGAGGGGCTAATTTATATTTCTCTGTCATTGAATTAAAAATCTTGATACCATCATCTTTTAATCCACAGTGACTACAAGCATAAAGTAAGCTCAAGAAAGTAATATCATTTGGTTCTAACCCTTCTTTTTCCATTTTGTTAAATAACTCGAGTGATTCATTTCCCATACCATGAAACCCGTAAGCTGAAATCATTGAACTCCATAGAACAACGTCGTGGACTTCGGTTTCTGAAAATGACTTTAAAGAATCTTTTAAGCAACCAAATCTTGAATACATGCTAATTAAGGAGCTAAGTACAGAAACTGATGACGTGGCACCAGATTTTATTGCTTCTGCGTGAATCTGTTGGCCTTGACCGAGTGTTGCTAGCTGTGAACACGAGCTGAGAACGGTTACAAACGTGATTTTATCTGGTTTGAAACCTGATAATTTCATTATGTGGTATTGGTTTTACGCTTCTTCATTGCATCCACTTTGAGCTCTACCTGTGATTAGTGTGTTGTAAACAGCAACACTGTGAACGGGCATAGATATAATCACAATTTCTCCTGATGATAAACTTCCAGATTTGATATACATGTGTGCGAGTGAACTCCCAACTACCACATTGGTTTCCAACCCGGTTTTAACCGCATAAGCATGAATCTGGCTACCTGCATTTAGGCTCTTTAAACCTGCACAACCTCGAAGAACACTGACAAAAATAAATAATTTAAGAGCCCCATAAACCAACTTCAAAATCTAATGACGTGCATGAAACCCGATCCGAAACCTAAAAAACTGAAAAACCCAAACCGAAGCAAAAACCAACGTTCTGGTTTTATGTTTGGTTCGGTTAAGGTTTTACATGTAAATAAAATTTAAAACCAAAAACCAAATTGAACTTATAGGTTCTTTATATTTTAATTCAAATTTTAAGAAACTTATAATAGTTTAATTTATAGTTTAACCCAAATGTATAATAATAAATTATTTATTAACTCTTTATGCCCAAATTTATTATTATTGGCCAACTATTTTTTCCACCCTAAAATCTAAAGCCTAAATGACAAAACCGAAACCATACCGAACTCAAACCAAAAAGCGAAAAACTGAAACCCAACGGTTTTCAAAAACTAAAAAAAAAAAACATTTCAGTGTTTGGTTCAGTTTTAGCCCAAAACTGAACCAAACCGATAACCGACCCATATACACCCCTACAAAAATCCCCAAACTGTCAACAGAATGCATCTCACCTGCCAAGAGTAAACTCATCCGGGTAAAACCCCAAACTTCTCATTTCAGACAGAAGTCTCAAAGTGTCCTCGTTACATTCAAAATCAGTCAAACCCGCAACCATCGCATTCCACGTTGCGATATTCCTCTCAGGCATTTCATCAAACACCTGGCGTGCTTTATCCAACTCACCACTCTGCACAAACCCTCCAATCAAAATGTTACAAGACATGATATTTCTCTTAGGCATTACGTCGAACAATTTGACTGCAACATCCAATTGACCGAATTTCAAGTACGCATTGAGCAGGTGGTTGGTGACAAACCTAGTGGAAGAACAGCCAGAGGTTATTATTAACGAATGGAGCTGTTGGATGAGTGAGAGTGAGTGGGTTTGTATGGTTGATTTGATGAGGTGAGAGTAGAGTGATGGGTCTGAATATATGGTTGAATTGAAGGTATTGAAGGCTTTGGTGATATTACCGAGTGAACAGAGGTGTAAGAAGTTAGCTGGTGGTGGGTTTGATGGTGGGTGTTTAAGGGTTTTGGTAATGGTGGAATAGAAGTGGTGTGTGGAGATTGAACTGCCATTGATGAGCTTGTGAAGGTGTAACTTGCCATGCATCTCAGTTGTCTAAAATCAAATGAAATGAAACTAGATTGCTGTCAAATAGTTATGAAAGGTTAAAGGGTTAATACGCATTTTTTATAAGTGAGGGGGTTAGATTGTAAATAGATGTGAAGTTAGTGATTATTGTTAAATTATTATGTAGAGGTGCACGAACTGGTTTAAAACTTAAAACCGGTTCAGGTTGGTCAATAAAAGTCAAAAACGGTTTATAATCGGTTTCGGTTCGGGTTGAAACCGGTTTCATGAACAGTGACGATCGGTTTCGGTTCGGTTTTTGATCGGTTTCGGTTCGGGTTTTTGCCCGGTTTTGACCAGTTTCGGTTCGGTTAACAGGGTTTGAAACCAGTTTTGGTGGAGAAAATTAAAAACCGGTTTCAATCGGTTCCAAAACGTTTTCCACATAACCGGTTTGGTTTTCGTGTCAGTTCGGTTAACCGGTTTATTTGGTCACCTCTATTATTATGTGTGTTTTGTTAGTTAATAGTTAATTAAGAATGTTTATGAAACCCGAATTCGATCATAAAACTTGGAACCTGAAATTTTTGGGAATACCCATCACATTAGGGTATGAGACAGGTTAGAAATTAATTTTAAACTTTTTCGCGAGTTTGAGACGGTTTTAGGATTTGAAATACTCCAGAGTAACCGATGTTGTAACCTCATTTACACGATTATATACACGAGTAACCCGACATGTAATATATCTTAAAAAGTATTATTCATTTTGCAGTGGAATTGTTTTTATTTTGCTATAATGGGTTTATCATATGAAACTTAGGGCATTACTTATATGTCAAAACTTGTTTCTAATAACTATTTGTTGTAATTGATTACTTTCACGTTGTAATTAACTAGTTAAAATTTGCCAAAATCCGATAGACACCGGACGGGTAAACTTGAAATCCATGAGTTTACCTGATACATGACGGGTTTGGGATGAGCTTACTAATTGGGTATGGGTTACCGTTCCAAATCTGACTTAATATCATCCATACATTTAATATTGTCTTGGATCAAGTATTCAAGTGTGCGGGGAAAAAAGCTGAAAAATGAAAGAAATATGATGACCGAACCGTATTAGTAACCAAGAAAACTGATCCGAATCTCGAATTCAGTTTTTGTTTTGGTTTTTAACCATAACCGAATTACGAATTCGAGTTTTGGATACGATTTTTAGAAACCACTTTGTTGATTCACTGTTAAAATTTTTAAGTTTAAAGTCCATTTGTTTCGTAATCTCACGAACTCAACCTTCGTTCGATAATCGTATCTGAAATCTTTATTATTTTTAACTGATTTTTTTATTAATATATACATTTACCTGTTAATTATATCCAGCTGAAAACCCTAAACCCTGTAAACCACCCATGAACACAGTTTCTTCTCCGATGAGACTTCAATTTCTTCAAACAGCTTCAAACCCCTTAAGGTTTAATAAACTCCAATTAAGATACACAACAATAATAACCTGTGGATTAAGAAAACCCCTGAGACCAAGACGAAGAACTGATGGGGTGTTATCAACCGAAGCAATTCAAGCAGTTCAATCCCTCAAATTAGCCGCCAGAAACCCATCTAAACTGCATCAAGTCTTCAATTCCAAGCTCAGTCGTCTCTTAAAAGTTGATTTGTTGGACGCCTTTGCTGAATTGCAGAGGCAACATCATTTGGATCTTGCTCTTAAGGTATGACCGTTTATTTCTTGTGTTTTGAATCAAGACTTATGCTTTATGGTGGTAACATGATATTGATGATATATTTTATGAAGAAATGCATTTGTGTTGTTACTTATTAGTGAATCAATAGGTATTAATCGTGAGGGGTGTGCGTGAAACCGGAAAAACTGATCAAAAGAAAATTCGACGGTTTGGTTTTATGTTTTTCGGTTTTGGTTTTGCATAGGGGTCTGCACGGTTCAGTTTGGTTTTGGTTGTTAGCTTTAAGCGAAACCAAAACAGACCTAAGTCATTGGTTAATCTGTTTTTCTTAACCAATCGGTTTTTGGTTAATCGGTTCGGTTTATTCGGTTAGTTTGTCGGGTTGGTTAATTTCGGTTAACCTTGGTACGGAAAAATAAACGGATAACTAATTTTTGGTTAAATTGGCTTTTGTCTTCATCAATTTTTGGTTAATTTCGGTTCGGTATCGTCGGTTTCAGTTAACGATTCAGTTATTGCTTACCCTAATTGCATGTAAAAAAACCGAACCGAATTTATAAATTTTCATTTTTTTTATTTTTAATTATAAGAAATTAATAAGTTTTTAATAAATAGAATATTTAGCCCAAATATATAATAGCGAATTAGTTATTAATTAACAAAAAGATTTTGGCCCAATGTTTTTTTCAGTCCAAAAATTTTTAACTTAAGTGGCAAACCAGAAAAACGGAGCCCAAACTGGCAACCGAAACCGGATGATTTTCAAACTCCGGTATTAGCCAAAACCGACCCAAAGTGACTCTTGCGCACCCCTATAGTAACTGTATAGTTCTTATTTGCAATGGGTGCACAAAGCAACAACGGATTTTATAAATTCACCGGTTCAGAATTTAAGATCATGATTAACGCAGTTGGAATATGTGTAAATAGACATAAATACCATTACTTTTCTGATCTATCATTCAGTTTACGTGCGAATATGATTTCAAGGTTACATCTTATCTAAACTGCACTCAGGTGTCAGGTGTTTGAATTTATAAGAAATGAAGTGTGGTACGAACCGGATCACTCTCTATACGGTGACTTGATGCTAATGTTCGGTAAAAAGAAACTTATAGATAAGGTCGAAAAGCTTTTCTCTGAGCTAATGGAAGAAGGTTTAAAACCCGACACGCGGGCTTTTACTGAGCTAATTGGAGCATATCTTAAAGTGGATATGATAGAGAAGGCAATGGACACATATGAATCAATGAAAGCATCAGGTTGCATACCAGATGAGTTGACCTTGACAATCATGATACGGAATCTTGAGAGTTCTGGCAGAGAAGATCTTGCTGCAGTTGTAAAGAATGATTGTGGTGAATATTTGGATTCTCCTAAGAAATTTCTCAAAGAAGTTGCACGGAAATATGCAAGTGGGATGTATATTGTATTAAGTTTGCGAACAGTTTTGACTTTTGCGGTCAAAGGGATTACCTTTTGTCAAAGATATGGTGCTCGACAGGCCGTGTCGCTGGTCCAACCTGACACGAACCTGAAATTTGACATGAACCCGAACCCGAAAATCATGGCAGACACGTGAACCCGAACACGGGCCACATATTCATGGGTCGACATGAACATGACCCATTTGACCCGAAGCTTTTTTTAAATTATTTTCACGTGTTAATACTTTAAATTTACTTTTTTACAAAAAGAAAATAAAAATAAATTAAATTTTATGTGAAACAATTACAGCTTGTGTTAAATTTCTTTTTTAGAAATTTTTAGTATAAGATGATCAACCAATTTAATTTATAAATACATTATTAAAAAATAAAATAAAAAATAAAGGGGTTAAACGAGCCAACCCACTGGGTTATCTCGAACCCTGCCGGTTTAGCTAAACAAGTTTGTGGGTTCGACACGAAACCGAATCGAACCTTTTATACCAAACCCAAACCCGCGAATTCCATGTAAGGTTCGTGTTGTGTCAAAAAGTCACCCTCTTTGGGTCCTCTGACTGGTCCAAATGGGTTCTATGGGTAAAGTGTTGGAAAGTGTTAACTAACTTTATAGTTTTTGATTGCAGCCGAAAAGATTGAGACTGAACCTGGTTTGAAGAGTTTTAGCAATAGGACTTGCTATTTTGCCATGTATATTATTGTTTGTAACTTTTATTTTGTTATATATGACTATTAAACTTTCAAGTTATGTGATATGAAGAGTTCATGACCATTTAATGTTTGTGGCCATTTCTTTTAAGTTAATGGGCCGGGTTGGGCCCAATGGGCCATACCATATTCGGTCCAAGACCAGTATTTGAAACCTTAATGTTCAAAACCCAAGTCCGCTTTCATGGAAACTTACAATGCCCATCAATAGTAGTTTAGTACTATGCATTGTTCGGTTGTCGGCTGTGGCTGGAGAAGTTTTGGTTTTGGAGACGTTTTGTTAAGGGTTTCCGGTGTGAATGCTCTAAGAAAAAGAAAGATAAACCGTGTTTAAAGACAAGCGGTTGTTTTTATGAACATTCTGTTTGTAATCACTTTTATATATGAGTATATGACTGAAAAATCCAAGTCATTTGGTCTTTGTGGGCATTTATAGAACAAATTTGTAAAAGTTGTCAAATTTGTTGTTTTAGGATCTTTTAAAAAATAAGTTGAGGTTCTCCCTTTTGAACCCTTGTTTTATGCGGAATAATGGTATACACAAGGTGCAATAACTATTCATTCTCAACTTGGTGTTTAACTAATGTGATTTAGAAAAGATACATTATATTGGTTAGTTATGAACATGTTCACCCAACATGGTTGTTTGATGAATGAATCAATTGAAAAACAAAAGCGTTCGATACTTGCCTAGAGCGGTTTTCTTATAAAGTTGATCAAGAAAGATGCAAGCGTAACACATGAAATACTTTATTACCTAATAATCTAGCACAAAGACCTACCTAAAGTGAAACTTGTTTAGACATGAAACAAGAAATCAATGAATCCAATACACTTTTAAACTTAACAATAATATATTATATACTCTTGTCATATATGAAAATGGCTTATTTCATAATATAAGATGGTTAAAAGACCTACCTAAAGTGAAACTTGTAACGACTTTAATGATCATCTAGCTAACCTGAATAAGGACCGTTCAAACTGTCAGAAGCTCGCTGTGAATATGATTGTTCAATTTTTGCATGGTGTTAATGAGCTGACCAGCTCAGCTAAACGGGCCAAGTACGAGCAAGGTGCACTTGGTTCGGGTGGCTCAAAATATATTTTAATATATTTTTAAACCCTTTTAATATTTCCGCCTCTTCAACATTATAGTTTTATTTGTTCACTTCAGTTTTCGGTCTATTAGAAGTTTGTTTTAGTTTTAGGTACATTATATCCAAATCCAACTTTAAACTTTTTTATTAAAAGAGTTTTCAAGTCATTAGACCCAATGTAGTGGGACACCATCCACCTTAAAAGCGCCCATATCGCCGGGAACACCGCCCCCGGGCGATTTGGGCGCTTTGGATGGGGTGGACGCTTCATGCACAACGCTAAGTGGGGGGGGGGGGGGGATGTGGGAGGAAATGGTGGAATGTGATTGGTGAGTTTGTTTTTTTATTTATTTTGTTAATAAAATATAATAATAAAATAATAATAGGGCAATGATTTGAAGGGGTTTTGTAACACCACGTCTTTTAACCTTTATAGTTAGGGCTTAAAAATACGAACTTAGAAAGTACATGGACCAAAAGTGCAAATTCTGAAAGTTTGCTCCCATAGGGGTACGCGACGGGGTAACAATCAACCCATCGCGTAGCGCGACGGGCTTGATGAGTCACCGGACACGTGTTGAACACCGTGTCGACACCTGGCGCAATGTGACAGGCCACGTGTCACAACCAGATAAGGCGGCGTTATTTTGCGGCGCCGCGGTACGCGACGGGTCCCAAGGAACCCATCGCGTACCGCGATGGGGACGAAAATTGGCTATAAAAGGGGGGGTGACGGGCATGAGTCCCATTCATCCTAAACACACCTTCACTTCCACACACATAGCCTCGAAAGACGTGCCCCGTTGTCGTAACAAGCCGACGTGTTGTTTTCTCATAATTCGTGCAAGAAACGAAGTGGGAATTAAGCCAACAATCACATAAGCGAGTAGATCAAGTCCTGCCTTACCTTGTTATCAGTCTAAGCATCCAATCTAAGGTAGGAGTTATGTTTAAGTTATTTGAATTATAGCTTAGACTATCAATCGAGGCTATGGCCTTTAACCTTGATCGTATTTTACAAACATTCGCTCACAATCGTGTTTTAATAAACGTTACTTCATGATGAAGTAATGTCAAACAAAAGATATATTTTGACGGGCATGCAGTAACCGGAAGGGGGATAGCACTAGTAGTAAGTTTCTTGCCTAAGGAAAAGTAATTCGTACAAATCCCAATCATCCGAGGGACCCGTTTACTTACCTGGAGAAACTTACCAACGTGTTACAACCTATTAGGCCAAAGCATGCTATATCAGACGTCACATAAAATCAAGTGTTTTCAATCACAATCAAAGATAAACGATTTCAAGGTTAAGCTTACAATCATAGCTTAACATCATTCAAATCATTCATACAAACCTATTCGTGCATAGGTTAAGTATCATTCACAATCAATCAATCAATCAGTCAAGGTTTACAACACCGACAGTACATGTGAATACGTCAACCTTTTTAACCAGTCAAAACATATTTATACTCAATAAGACGAACGGGTGTTTGTCTTAACGAGTCAATCAATGTATACATGAGATAATGAAATCTCTAAAACGTTATAATACAAAGTAGAGAATAATATCAACTCAGACCGAATACGCATGTGTCTGGATCCAAACATAACTGTTAAAGCTCAATCAATCAATCAAAGGCAATGAAGCCGCGAGCTTAAACGGTCATGACCAGTTCTCAGTTCAGGGCCGTTTGGCTCGGGAATACCGTTGTGTGTGTAGAGCAGTGGTACATATACCGGAAGTAGAAATGCTTCCGCTGAGATTGTCAAGAAAACTACATTTGTATTGTAATCGTCATTTCAAAATGTTTTATTGAGTCATACGTGTTCACCAGCATATAGCTGACGTATTTTTCCAACCCAATGCAGGTAATTAAGCATTAGTAGCAATAGCAAGGATTGGAGTCTTATGAAGATAGAAACGCGTTAAAGATGGCTCCGTTTTTGATAAACAAATCCTTGTATTATGAAACAAATATTTTTTAAACTAATACTCGGGTATTTAATTCCCGAGTAAATTTTCAATGTAAATTAATATTATATTTAACCGAAAGTCTTCCGCTAAAATTAACCCATAAACTCTGATATATTTACAAAACAGGTACCAACTTGTGGTCACACGCCTAGGACCTAAGTCGGGATGTGACAGGTTGGTATCAGAGCCATTGGTTTCAGCGAATTAGTTATTAAACGTTAGTACCTAGGCTTTAACCATTATGATGATTATTATTCGTAGGGATAAGATAGGATTGGTAAACCTCCTATCCCTTATCTAACTAAAATGCAGATGTCTTATACTAACTACTTTGGTCGTAGACACCGAGTAGCCATTTGATCAAAACTGACAATCATTCACGAACCATCTGATATGGAAAGTAGTAATAGTTACTATACCAGTTTCTTCAATCACAATCAACCAATCAATCCGGTGATACCATATGGGAGCCAACCCGTGTATCTCCCAGGCAGTCAACAGTTCCCAATCGAAATTTCTGACGACACCACCAACAACAATCCTCAGTATTATCCATTCGACATTCCAACATACCATCCTTCCGAGGAACAGAAGGTACAGAGTAAAATCAAGCAGAAAACCGAATCGGAATCATCAAGCTGGATGAATTGTCACTCTGATCAAAGGAGATGGCAATTTGGATTACCACCATTGAACTATCAATACGAGACCCCACCGGTATCTGCAGAACCCAGTCACAAACCAGAAATGAGGGTTAGCATGCCCTACAAAAAGAGATTTAACTCATCATCAATTAAGAATCCTTATGAATCGGATGAGGATCCCGAGGAGGAAGAAGAGAATGAGAATCCTTACTTCCCTTCATATCTAGGATCGAGGCCTTCAATCTCACAACAAGCTAAGGAGATTCGTGAAGAGGAAAATCTTATCGAGGGATTTTATACCACTAATATACCCGATGAGGAAATGCATGCATACGTTGCTAATCCACATCTCTATCCACAAGAAAATGCATATCTCTTTCCAGTTGCATCTGCACCAACGGGATATCCGAACCCGCCAAATTCGGTGATGGACGAGCTGAGGATGAGGTTGTGGATAAGAAGAAAATGGGAAGGAAAATAGTTAAGAAATGTGACAAGATGAAAAATCTTGTTAAAAAGTGGATTAAGGATTAGATAACGTGTTATGTATAGTTGTTTGTTGTTATGATCTACATGTAACATAAATAATGTAATATAAGGTGTGTCTTTCCCTAAAATTTGTTTTATTCATGTAACAGCATGTCTAAAGCAAACAGCAACCCATAAATTCAAGTAAGCAATAAAGGAAAGACAATTGAAGAAATTTTACAAGAAAAAGCTGTCGTGGAAAATATACAAGCCATACCTCAAAATTATGTGCTTGGTATCCGCGACTTAATAAAAGAAGCTGTGAACCCAATTTACGAAATCTTGAAAAATGATCCAAGCCGAACTGCTTCTCAATCTATCAAAAGAGCAAGTAGAAGTGAAACTGCTACTTCAAAAAGAGAATCCAAGAAAGAGTCAGAAAAGAAAGAAGATAAGAAAAAGGAAACTGAAGGAAAGAAAGAAACGAGTGATGTAAGTTCAACGGCTGAAAACAACCTACATGAGAAAACAAAGAAACTCAAGATACATGAAGGTTGTGATTTCAAGGTGTTTAAAGTTTATAACCCCAAGGAATTTCATGGGGATAAAAGAGCGATACATACCCTCCGCTTGTTGGAGGAAATGGAATCAATTGTATTGATCAGCAAGTGTACGGAGAGTGAGAAAGTCCAGTATACCTCCCAGATGTTCATGGGGGAGGCATTGGAATGGTGGAATACCCTAATCGGAATCAAGGGTAGAGAAAATTTATACAATCTAGACTGGGCAACGTTCAAGGCTATGGTATTGAAGAAATTCTGTCCGATCAACGAAATGGATCAGATTCAAACCAAGCTATGGAACCACAAGGTTGTGGGAACGAATCTCAAGGAATATAATACCAAGTTCCTTGAATATTGTAGAATTGTGCCTCACTTGGTCACTCCAGAAATCAACAAGGTGACACGATACATTTACGGACTACCAATCGAGATCCGTGATTTAGTTCGGTCACATATGCCGTCTTCGACGGAATCGGCCATGGAGTTGGACGGGTATTTGATGGATGGGGTGATAAGAAATCGGGACGAGAGGAAGAAGGATGATGGCATGTCGCCGGTTGGAGGAAAAGTGAAGAAAACCGAGAAGAAGAAGGAAGGGACGTTTGTGTATAGTCGCCCCATTTGCAAGTCATGTGGTAGGAGGCATTTCGGTAGATGTCTTCGACCAACTAACCCAGTTGTATGTGGATTTTGAAAGAAACCGGGACATTTGGAAGCAGATTGCAGGAAGAAGACTGGGGTATGTTTTGAGTGTGGTGAGAAGGGACACTACAGTACTGAGTGTCCAAAGAAGAAGCCGACGGTAGTGACGGCTGGTGCTAGTGGCAGCGGTGCGAAGACCGATGCCAAGAAAGGAAACGCTCGTGTCTTTATGTTAGACACACAGAAGGCAGCCGATATACCGGACGTGAACACCGGTACGTTTCTTATTAATAATGTTTATGCTAGAGTACTATTTGATTCGGGTGCAAACCAAAGTTTCATAGATTATAAATTTTGTAGTCTATTAAATGAGCCCTTAGTTAAACTAGATAAACATTATGAAGTAGAAACTGCTGATGGGAACATAAGTAGAATAACCGAGGCTTTAGATAATGCCACAATTTCTTTAGCCAATCACGTCATACCTGTACGATTGTTGCCAATGACATTGGCAGGTTTTGATGTAGTATTAGGTATGGACTGGTTATCGTCTAATCAAGCCCGTATTTTATGTAACGATAGAGCTATTGATATCCGAACACCTCATAATAAAACCATTCGAATAACCGGGGATAATGAAGGAGGAAAGGTAGGAATCATTTCCAAGATCAAAGCAAGTCATTGCATAGGTAAGGGATGCCTCGCATTCATGGCCTATGTAACCAAGGAACCCTAACTAAAGAAAATGGAGGAAGTGCCGATTGTGTCCGAATTTCAAGATGTATTTCCCGAGGAGCTACCAGGAGCCCCGCCTGACAGAGAAGTAGAATTTAAGATCGACCTTATGCCAGGAACTTCACCAATAGCAAAATCTCCTTATCGTCTAGCACCTACGGAAATGAAGGAATTGAAGAAGCAGTTGGACGAATTATTAGAAAAAGGTTTTATACGTCCAAGTTCGTCACCGTGGGGAGCTCCAATTCTGTTCGTAAAGAAGAAGGATGGGTTGCTGAGAATGTGTATAGATTACCGAGAACTGAACAAGGTCACGATCAAGAACAAGTATCCATTACCAAGAATCGACGATTTGTTTGATCAGCTCCAAGGAGCGAGTTGTTTTTCTAAGATTGATTTTAGATCGGGTTATCATCAATTAAAAGTATAAGAAGAAGATATACCTAAAACCGCCTTTAGAACCCGATACGGACATTATGAGTTCACCGTGATGCCTTTTGGTCTCACTAATGCTCCAGCAGCTTTCATGGAGATGATGAATCGGATTTGTAAGTCATACTTAGACAAGTTTGTTATTGTCTTCATCGATGACATTCTTGTTTATTCAAAAACCAAAGACGAGCATCAACTTCATCTTAAGATCATACTTGAAACCCTAAGGAACGAGAAATTGTACGCCAAATTCTCTAAGTGCGAATTTTGGTTGTCCGAAGTTCAATTTCTTGGTCATGTTATAAATGAAAAGGGTGTTCAAGTAGACCCAGCAAAGATTGAAGTTATAACTAAGTGGGAGAAACCCAAGACACCGACTCAAGTCCGAAGTTTTCTAGGCTTAGCCGATTATTACAGAAGATTCATTCAAGACTTCTCTCGAATAGCTGTTCCATTAACTTCACTCACAAGTAAAGCAATTAAGTTCGAATGGGGACCAAAGCAAGAGGAAGCATTTGAAACACTCAAACAAAAGTTAACCAACGCACCTATCCTGGCTTTGCCAGAAGGATTGGAAAACTTTACCATTTACTGTGATGCTTCACACACGGGAATGGGATGTGTTTTGATGCAAGGAAAGAAAGTGATTGCATATGCTTCGAGGCAATTGAAAACTCATGAAAAGAATTACACCACGCACGACCTTGAATTAGGCGCTATAATTTTCGCTTTGAAGTTATGGCGGCTTTGAAGTTATGGCGACATTACTTGTATGGTGTAAAGTTTACGATATACACTGATCATAAAAGCTTGAAGCATATATTCGATCAAAAGGAGTTGAATATGAGACAAAGGCGTTGGATGGAAACACTTAATGATTACGAATGTGAGATCGTATATCATGAAGGAAAAGCCAATGTTGTGGCGGACGCCTTAAGTAGGAAGGAACATGAGAAGCCAAAGAGAGTACGAGCTCTGAGATTGGAATTAAAGATCGATTTAGCTAGTCAAATTAGGGAAGCTCAGAAGTTGGCACTGGAGGAAGGAAACATCAAGGCCGAAAAAGAGAACGACACAATTGATCAATTGACAAAAGGAAGTGACGAAATCCTTAGACTTGGTACAAGAATTTGGGTACCAATGGTTGGAAACCTAAGAGACAAGATCCTCGAAGAAGCACACAAGTCAAATATATGATGCATCCGGGAAGTGACAAGATGTATCACAATCTAAAGGATGATTACTGGTGGATTGGTATGAAGAAAGATATTGCATTATATGTAGCCAAATGCTTAACGTGTTCTAAAGTGAAAGCCGAACATCAAAAGCCGTTAGGATTGCTTCAACAACCGGAAATACCAATCTGGAAGTGGGATATGATAACTATGGATTTCATCATGAAGCTACCAAAAACTTCACGTCAAAATGATGCAATCTGGGTTATTGTTGATAGACTTACCAAGTCTGCCAATTTCATTCCAATTCAAGAAACGTTTAGCATGGATAAGTTAGCACACTTATACGTCGAAAACATTGTATCTTTACATGGGGTGCCGCTATCCATCATATCCGACAGAGATAGTCGTTTTACTTCAAACTTTTGGTCAAGTTTTCAAAAGGAAATGGGGACTCAATTAAACCTAAGTACTGCTTATCATCCCCAAACTGACGGTCAAAGTGAACGCACAATTCAAACATTAGAAGATATGCTTCGTGCCTGTGTTATCGACTTAGGAGGAAGTTGGGACACTCATCTCACACTGATGGAATTCTCGTTCAACAACAGTTATCACACGAGTATCCAAGCAGCACCATTCGAAGCATTATATGGTTGTAAGTGTAGGAAGCCTGTATGTTGGTCAGAAACAGGTGATGCTCAGTTGTCAGGACCTAAAATTGTTCAAAGAACCACAGATCAAGTAATACAAATTCGTGTACGATTGAAAACGGCAAGGGATAGACAAAAGAGTTATGTGGACATTCGCCGCAAGCCATTAGAATTCATAGAAGGCGACAAAGTGTTATTGAAAGTATCGTCTTGGAAAGGCGTTGTAAGATTTGGGAAGAAAGGAAAATTAAGTCCAAGATTCGTTGGACCATTCAAGATACTCGAAAGAATCAGATCAGTTGCTTACCGCCTAGAATTACCCGATGAGATGAAAGGAATTCATGACGTGTTTCACATATCCAATCTACGCAAGTGTTTAGCTGATGAAACTCTTGCTATGCCATTAAAAGATGTTAAAATCAACGAGAAGCTTAAATTTGTGGAACAACCGATTCAAATAAAAGATAGCATGATTAAATTTCTCAAGCACAAACGACTCAAACTCGTAAAAGTCAAATGGGATTCAAGACGAGGACCCGAGTATACATGGGAACTCGAGTCAGAAATGATGAAGAAATATCCCTATCTATTCCAATAAATCTGGAGGACGAGATTATTCAAAAGGTGGGGAGGATGTAACACCACGTCTTTTAACCTTTATAGTTAGGGCTTAAAAATACGAACTTAGAAAGTACAGGTACCAAAAGTGCAAATTCTGAAAGTTTGCCTCCATCGCGGTACGCGACGGGGGTAACAATCAACCCATTGCGTAGCGCGACGGGCTTGATGAGTCACCGGACACGTGTTGAACACCGTGTCGACACGTGGCGCAATGTGACAGGTCACGTGTCACAACCAGATAAGGCGGCGTTATTTTGCGGCGTCGCGGAACGCGACGGGTCCCAAGGAACCCATCGCGTACCGCGATGGGAACGAAAATTGGCTATAAAAGGGGGGTGACGGGCATGAGTCCCATTCATCCCAAACACACCTTCACATCCACACACATAGCCTCGAAAGACGTGCCACGTTGTCATAACAAGCCGACGTGCTGTTTTCTCGTAATTCGTGCAAGAAACGAAGTGGGAATTAAGCTAGCAATCACATAAGCGAGTAGATCAAGTCCTGCCTTACCTTGTTATCAGTCTAAGCATCCAATCTAAGGTAGGAGTTATGTTTAAGTTATTTGAATTATAGCTTAGACTATCAATCGAGGCTATGGCTTTTAACCTTGATCGTATTTTACAAACATTCGCTCACAATCGTGTTTTAATAAACGTTACTTCATGATGAAGTAATGTCAAACAAAAGATATATTTTGACGGGCATGCAGTAACCGGAAGGGGGATAGCACTAGTAGTAAGTTTCTTGCCTAAGGAAAAGTAATTCTTACAAATCCCAATCATCCGAGGGACCCGTTTACTTACCTGGAGAAACTTACCAACGTGTTACAACCTATTAGGCCAAAGCATGCTATATCAGACGTCACATAAAATCAAGTGTTTTCAATCACAATCAAAGATAAACGATTTCAAGGTTAAGCTTACAATCATAGCTTAACATCATTCAAATCATTCATACAAACCTATTCGTGTATAGGTTAAGTATCATTCACAATCAATCAATCAATCAGTCAAGGTTTACAACACCGACAGTACATGTGAATACGTCAACCTTTTTAATCAGTCAAAACATATTTATACTCAATAAGACGAACGGGTGTTTGTCTTAACGAGTCAATCAATGTATACATGAGATAATGAAATCTCTAAAACGTTATAATACAAAGTAGAGAATAATATCAACTCAGACCGAATACGCATGTGTCTGGATCCAAACATAACTGTTAAAGCTCAATCAATCAATCAAAAGCAATGAAGCCGCGATCTTAAACGGTCATGACCAGTTCTCAGTTCAGGGCCGTTTGGCTCGGGGAATACCGTTGTGTGTGTAGGGCAGTGGTACATATACCGGAAGTAGAAATGTTTCCGCTGAGATTGTCAAGAAAACTACATTTGTATTGTAATCGTCATTCAAAATGTTTTATTGAGTCATACGTGTTCACCAGCATATAGCTGACGTATTTTTCCAACCCAATGCAGGTAATTAAGCATTAGTAGCAACAGCAAGGATTGGAGTCTTATAAAGATAGAAGCGCGTTAAAGATGGCTCCGTTTTTTATAAACAAATCCTTGTATTATGAAACAAATATTTTGTAAACTAATACTCGGGTATTTAATTTCCGAGTAATTTTTCAATGTAAATTAATATTATATTTAACCAATAGTCTTCCGCTAAAATTAACCCATAAACTCTGATATATTTACAAAACAGGTACCAACTTGTGGTTACACGCCTAGGCCCTAAGTCGGGGTGTGACAGGTTTCATCCACTACACCCATTTTAGCACAAAAAACCCCCTATGCTGATGTGGCGTCACATGCCGCACAACGCCCACAAATGGGCTCCATCCACTACACATAGTCTTAGAAGTTTTTCAAAAAGCTACTAATATATTCTAGATACATTATATATCCGACTTCCAACTTGAATCTTAGAAGAAACTTTTAAACTAAAAAAAGAGAGTAGAAATGCTCGGAAAATCGCTAAATAGTAGAACCAATAATGCTCAGAAATGTTTGTTTGATTTTTGCTCGTTTGTAAATGAGCCAATTAACTCGGTTCAGTTTGTAAATAAGCCAAACACAAGCAAACTCTCGATGGACTAGTAAACAACCCTATTATCAACACGTGTAAGATTTAAAGTATACTCCCCCCCTGAACTTATTACATAAATTATAATTAGCTCTTAACATTATTTATATACATATTAGTCCCTACAACATTACTTTCATTTGATAACCTCCAATGCATATATAAAATTAAAAAACTATCAAGTATTACTATTAATTTATTTTTATTAATATTAATATTTTTAATATTAATATTATAAATATTTATAATATCTTTTTTT
Source organism: Bidens hawaiensis (assembly GCF_021521415.1). Lineage (NCBI taxonomy): Eukaryota > Viridiplantae > Streptophyta > Magnoliopsida > Asterales > Asteraceae > Bidens > Bidens hawaiensis. The sequence goes on from NW_027499270.1 coordinate 55,172, forward strand.
TAATTTTAATAGTATATATATTTATAATATCCTTATTTTACCACTTTATCTTTTACAAAATAAACCAAAAACTCAAAACCCTAAACCCGAAACCCTAAACCCAAAACCCGAAACCCTAAACCCTAAACCCTAAAACCTAAACCCTAAACCGAATCCTAAACCCGAAACCGAACCCTAAACCCTAAAACCGAACCCTAAACTCTAAACCCGAAACCGAACCCTAAACCCTAAACCCGAACCCTAAACCCTAAAATCGAAACCTAAAACCCTAAACTAGAAATCATAAAAAGAAAACGCAACTTGTAAAAAAAATAATATTAAATCCTTACTTTTGTGCTAATTTGATAATTATATGATTTTAAGGGTTAATATGAAATTTGGTTTTTCCAGGGGGGGGGGGAGTATGACAAGCAACCAGGAGACACATTATTTATTTATATTTTTGGTCTAATCATTCTTTAATGCAAATTTATTGCTCACATGTTAACTTGTTCAATCCCTAGTGGTTGATTCCTTTCATCCGCAGTTCCTTTTACACGTACTCTAAAATCTGCAAGGTTACAAATATAAGGCCCACATACAATTAATTTTTCTTTTTATCAACTAAAATTATACCAAGATTGAATCTTTTATCTTCTGTTTTACATCCAAATTCCAAACAATCTTACCACCATGTCAAAATGGAAAAGACATAGAATAAATACATTTTGTACGTATTGTATTATTAATATTGTAATATGAAATGTAATAAGTTTAGTGAAGGCGCCGTAATTTTTTAAAGTGACTATTTTAATTAGTTATGACTTGGACAGTAAATAACAATCTTTATGGACGATTATATATATATAAAATATTTATTCACTGTTTTATAAGTATAACATTTACTTTTGGGCCGTCAAGATATAATATGATTTATTATGTAAAAAATAGAATATACAAATATATATTGTTATATTTATATTAATTAATGATCGTTTTGGCCTGTGAGTCGTGCCTTTAAGATTTAATTTATGTTTAATTTATGTTACTTATTTCAAGCTAGACCTCAAAAACCAAAACAGACGTCTGACTGAAAGAGCTTGTCAACGTGGTATAGTAGATAAAAGATATTGTCTGGTTTACTCTGTAGCTAACAATGAAAAATATGTAAGGATATACTTTCATTAAAATTAATTATAAAATTACCACAACAAAGTTTATGAAGTACTGATCTCTTACAAAAAAAAAATTGTATTACTTAATAGTAATAAAAGTTACGTTATATATCAGTTAGTGCACGGTACGTCGGTTAATCAACTCATTTTTCCACCAAGCCAAAATTGTCGCTTATATGGTTTGAGTAAATATGCCCATAAGCAATAAACATTTAAGGTACCATAAATATGTTCAAGACGACGCTTTTATTTTAGTTCATCCTTCAATGTGGACACATTAATTTTTAGGAACGGCTATAAAACAAAAGACTTGAGCCGAATTTAAACTGTTGATCAAAATGTCAAACATGGTCGGCACTAGCTAGTGGAGTTAGTTTGTTCGCAATGTAATTGAAACCAGACTTCATTACTATGAAGAGAGATGATCAAACGAAACAAAAACTTTACACTTGTCACTTGTTGATTATCAATAATGTTAAAACCAACTTCCAACTAACAAGTTCCAAACCGAACCCCTCATTTAATTCATTCATACACACGTGGATATGACAAGCATCCCTATAAATTGCAACATTGGACAACATTTTCTAGCACCAACAAACTTACAAACATATAATACAAAGCTATAGTAATTTCTTACAGCTTTAATTAGTCTTCAAAAATGGCAAAGATTGCAATGATGGTTTTATGTGCAGTGGTGACTTGCATGGTGGTGGTTGCACCCTATGCAGAGGCTCTTAGCTGTGGTCAGGTGTCCAGCAGCTTAGCACCATGCCTTGGCTACCTAACCAAAGGTGGTGCTGTGCCACCGGCATGTTGTAGTGGGGTAAAATCACTCAATGGCGCTGCAAAGACAACCCCTGATCGTCAGGCTGCCTGTAACTGCTTAAAGAGCGCTTACGGCTCCATCAACGGCATCAATGGCGCCAATGCTGCTAGTCTCCCCGGCAAGTGCGGTGTTAGCATCCCTTACAAGATCAGCCCAAGCACTGACTGCACCAAGTATGTTCATATATAATATGTGCTTCTACAATTAAACTTATTTAATTATCGGCTCCAAATATTATACAATATTGAAATTAATATGTGCTATGGCATTTGGTGTTTGCAGGGTGCAGTGAGGATATCCAGCATGGAAAAAAGGATGAAGTTTATAAAGACATATATATAAACTACAATAAACATAAAGAGCACTGTTTTAGTTTGAAGAAGACATATATGACTGTGTGTGTCTTTTTGCTTTGTGATGCCTTTGGCATCAAATAGTGTTCTTGTTATATAACTATATATATGTGTCTCCATCTTTATCTATCTATAAACCTTTCTTTCTACGTAATCTTTTTATTTTCCTCTCACATGTTAGTAAGAATTTACTCACCAGAAATGAATTTGAAAACTAGCTGTATGAACACATGAGTGAATACAATGAGAAACTTAGGGACTTGAACTACACATTATTATGCGGTGGAGACCACAACACGTATTTGAAGATTAAAAACAGAAATCATCAGTTAATTAACTAATAAACATACAGTTAATAAAAGTTATATAGCAATGACACACTCTTATTAAAGATAAAAATCACTAGTTATTACGGTGTAACTTAAAAAAAATGACGTATAAAAATGTTATTGCAGTTATCAAAGATGGGGAACTCAAATGTGACTTGCATGAATAGATTTATGAGTTTTTAAGGATGGTATCATATGTTTTAAAAGTTATAAATAATACTCCCTCCGTCTCATTATAAGTGTTATAGTTGACTTTTCAAGTCTCTCTTTTGCAACCTTGACCGTAAATATTTTTGTTCGTGTCATATAATACTTGATGAAAATTATATCAATGTAAAATACATTTAAAACCCAATCCATTCATATATTCTACATCAAGTACTATATAACACAAACAAAAATATTGTCGGTCAAAGTTAAATTATAAGAAAGATTTAAAATATCAAATTATGACACTTATAATGGGACAGAAGGAGTAGTTTTTATACCTTTATCAGCACATTTTTCTCATTTTCTCCACAACCACTTTAAAAAAATATTAATAAATTTATAGAGTGTTACAAGAATTTTTCAAATATACAGAAAAATCAATATGTTTTCTCCCTTCAATTTACAACACCATAAATCACTCCCTACATTATAAAAACCACACTCATATATACGAGAGATATAATATGAATGCTCTAAGTGGTTGTGAGTAGAGGTGCACACAAATCGGGTTTTTTAAATACCGGGGTTCGGGTATGGAACCGGGTTCGGGTATGACAGGGTATTAGTAGTAATCGGGTCGGTTTCGGGTTGGGTATTGTCTCTAAAAATCATGCCCTATGCATTGGGTTCGGGTCGGGTATAGAACCGGGTATTCTAAAACCGGGTATTTGAATAGCCTATTATCGGGTGTTGAAAGAACCCTATTTACGGGGTTTTTCGGGTTTTTTTCCGTGTATTTTTCAGGTATAGATTGGATTTTATAAAAGTTTGCACTTTTTAGAGGTATTTTTCGGGTATTTTTAAGGTATACATTGGGTATTTGAAATACTCGGTTTCAGGTATTGTAAAAACCCGGTTCCGGGTTTAGAACCGGTTCGGGTTTTCGGGTATTACCAGGTACAAATCGGGTCTGGTTCGGGTTTTAGTGCCAAAATGCATACCCTATCCGTACCTTACGAGTAGGGTCGGGTACGGGTTCGGGTATAAAAAACCCGGGTATAAAAACCGGTTCCTGTTCCAGGTTCGGGTGTTTTGTGCACCTCTAGTTGTGAGTGGAGAAGAGATAAAATATTAATATTCATGAGTAAATTTGGAGAAACATGGTTCATATTATATATTTTTTTAATATTTGTTGAAAGTGATTGTGAGTGGAGGAGAGAAAAATGTAATAATAAAATTACTAAAAAGTATTATTTAATTGTAAATAACAGAGAAAGTTTAATTGTTTTTAGCATAATTATAGAAATAAAGAAGCTACTGAAAATGCTGTAAGTCAGAGCAAATATCTAAAAATTAGCTTTTTTTGGAACAACGACTTTATTATGTTTAGAGAATTCTTATCCCAAACCAAATGATGTGACTGAGTTTTTTATATGTAGAAAGTGATTTATGATGTTATAAGTGAAAAAGAGAGAAAATGTATTGATTTTTCTGTAAATTTAAAAAGTTCTTGTACACCTCATATAATTTTTAATATTTTTAAAAAGTTCTTGTACACCTCGTATTGTATTATTAATATTGTAATATGAAATGTAATAAGTTTAGTGAAGGCGCCGTAATTTTTTAAAGTGACTATTTTAATTAGTTATGACTTGGACAGTAAATAACAATCTTTATGGACGATTATATAAATATAAAATATTTATTCACTGTTTTATAAGTATAACATTTACTTTTGGGCCGTCAAGATATAATATGATTTATTATGTAAAAAATAGAATATACAAATATATATTGTTATATTTATATTAATTAATGATCGTTTTGGCCTGTGAGTCGTGCCTTTAAGATTTAATTTATGTTTATTTTATGTTACTTATTTCAAGCTAGACCTCAAAAACCAAAACAGACGTCTGACTGAAAGAGCTTGTCAACGTGGTATAGTAGATAAAAGATATTGTCTGGTTTACTCTGTAGCTAACAATGAAAAATATGTAAGGATATACTTTCATTAAAATTAATTATAAAATTACCACAACAAAGTTTATGAAGTACTGATCTCTTACAAAAAAAAAATTGTATTACTTAATAGTAATAAAAGTTACGTTATATATCAGTTAGTGCACGGTACGTCGGTTAATCAACTCATTTTTCCACCAAGCCAAAATTGTCGCTTATATGGTTTGAGTAAATATGCCCATAAGCAATAAACATTTAAGGTACCATAAATATGTTCAAGACGACGCTTTTATTTTAGTTCATCCTTCAATGTGGACACATTAATTTTTAGGAACGGCTATAAAACAAAAGACTTGAGCCGAATTTAAACTGTTGATCGAAATGTCAAACATGGTCGGCACTAGCTATTGGAGTTAGTTTGTTCGCAATGTAATTGAAACCAGACTTCATTACTATGAAGAGAGATGATCAAACGAAACAAAAACTTTACACTTGTCACTTGTTGATTATCAATAATGTTAAAACCAACTTCCAACTAACAAGTTCCAAACCGAACCCCTCATTTAATTCATTCATACACACGTGGATATGACAAGCATCCCTATAAATTGCAACATTGGACAACATTTTCTAGCACCAACAAACTTACAAACATATAATACAAAGCTATAGTAATTTCTTACAGCTTTAATTAGTCTTCAAAAATGGCAAAGATTGCAATGATGGTTTTATGTGCAGTGGTGACTTGCATGGTGGTGGTTGCACCCTATGCAGAGGCTCTTAGCTGTGGTCAGGTGTCCAGCAGCTTAGCACCATGCCTTGGCTACCTAACCAAAGGTGGTGCTGTGCCACCGGCATGTTGTAGTGGGGTAAAATCACTCAATGGCGCTGCAAAGACAACCCCTGATCGTCAGGCTGCCTGTAACTGCTTAAAGAGCGCTTACGGCTCCATCAACGGCATCAATGGCGCCAATGCTGCTAGTCTCCCCGGCAAGTGCGGTGTTAGCATCCCTTACAAGATCAGCCCAAGCACTGACTGCACCAAGTATGTTCATATATAATATGTGCTTCTACAATTAAACTTATTTAATTATCGGCTCCAAATATTATACAATATTGAAATTAATATGTGCTATGGCATTTGGTGTTTGCAGGGTGCAGTGAGGATATCCAGCATGGAAAAAAGGATGAAGTTTATAAAGACATATATATAAACTACAATAAACATAAAGAGCACTGTTTTAGTTTGAAGAAGACATATATGACTGTGTGTGTCTTTTTGCTTTGTGATGCCTTTGGCATCAAATAGTGTTCTTGTTATATAACTATATATATGTGTCTCCATCTTTATCTATCTATAAACCTTTCTTTCTACGTAATCTTTTTATTTTCCTCTCACATGTTAGTAAGAATTTACTCACCAGAAATGAATTTGAAAACTAGCTGTATGAACACATGAGTGAATACAATGAGAAACTTAGGGACTTGAACTACACATTATTATGCGGTGGAGACCACAACACGTATTTGAAGATTAAAAACAGAAATCATCAGTTAATTAACTAATAAACATACAGTTAATAAAAGTTATATAGCAATGACACACTCTTATTAAAGATAAAAATCACTAGTTATTACGGTGTAACTTAAAAAAAATGACGTATAAAAATGTTATTGCAGTTATCAAAGATGGGGAACTCAAATGTGACTTGCATGAATAGATTTATGAGTTTTTAAGGATGGTATCATATGTTTTAAAAGTTATAAATAATACTCCCTCCGTCTCATTATAAGTGTTATAGTTGACTTTTCAAGTCTCTCTTTTGCAACCTTGACCGTAAATATTTTTGTTCGTGTCATATAATACTTGATGAAAATTATATCAATGTAAAATACATTTAAAACCCAATCCATTCATATATTCTACATCAAGTACTATATAACACAAACAAAAATATTGTCGGTCAAAGTTAAATTATAAGAAAGATTTAAAATATCAAATTATGACACTTATAATGGGACAGAAGGAGTAGTTTTTATACCTTTATCAGCACATTTTTCTCATTTTCTCCACAACCACTTTAAAAAAATATTAATAAATTTATAGAGTGTTACAAGAATTTTTCAAATATACAGAAAAATCAATATGTTTTCTCCCTTCAATTTACAACACCATAAATCACTCCCTACATTATAAAAACCACACTCATATATACGAGAGATATAATATGAATGCTCTAAGTGGTTGTGAGTAGAGGTGCACACAAATCGGGTTTTTTAAATACCGGGGTTCGGGTATGGAACCGGGTTCGGGTATGACAGGGTATTAGTAGTAATCGGGTCGGTTTCGGGTTGGGTATTGTCTCTAAAAATCATGCCCTATGCATTGGGTTCGGGTCGGGTATAGAACCGGGTATTCTAAAACCGGGTATTTGAATAGCCTATTATCGGGTGTTGAAAGAACCCTATTTACGGGGTTTTTCGGGTTTTTTTCCGTGTATTTTTCAGGTATAGATTGGATTTTATAAAAGTTTGCACTTTTTAGAGGTATTTTTCGGGTATTTTTAAGGTATACATTGGGTATTTGAAATACTCGGTTTCAGGTATTGTAAAAACCCGGTTCCGGGTTTAGAACCGGTTCGGGTTTTCGGGTATTACCAGGTACAAATCGGGTCTGGTTCGGGTTTTAGTGCCAAAATGCATACCCTATCCGTACCTTACGAGTAGGGTCGGGTACGGGTTCGGGTATAAAAAACCCGGGTATAAAAACCGGTTCCTGTTCCAGGTTCGGGTGTTTTGTGCACCTCTAGTTGTGAGTGGAGAAGAGATAAAATATTAATATTCATGAGTAAATTTGGAGAAACATGGTTCATATTATATATTTTTTTAATATTTGTTGAAAGTGATTGTGAGTGGAGGAGAGAAAAATGTAATAATAAAATTACTAAAAAGTATTATTTAATTGTAAATAAGAGAGAAAGTTTAATTGTTTTTAGCATAATTATAGAAATAAAGAAGCTACTGAAAATGCTGTAAGTCAGAGCAAATATCTAAAAATTAGCTTTTTTTGGAACAACGACTTTATTATGTTTAGAGAATTCTTATCCCAAACCAAATGATGTGACTGAGTTTTTTATATGTAGAAAGTGATTTATGATGTTATAAGTGAAAAAGAGAGAAAATGTATTGATTTTTCTGTAAATTTAAAAAGTTCTTGTACACCTCATATAATTTTTAATATTTTTAAAAAGTTCTTGTACACCTCGTATTGTATTATTAATATTGTAATATGAAATGTAATAAGTTTAGTGAAGGCGCCGTAATTTTTTAAAGTGACTATTTTAATTAGTTATGACTTGGACAGTAAATAACAATCTTTATGGACGATTATATAAATATAAAATATTTATTCACTGTTTTATAAGTATAACATTTACTTTTGGGCCGTCAAGATATAATATGATTTATTATGTAAAAAATAGAATATACAAATATATATTGTTATATTTATATTAATTAATGATCGTTTTGGCCTGTGAGTCGTGCCTTTAAGATTTAATTTATGTTTATTTTATGTTACTTATTTCAAGCTAGACCTCAAAAACCAAAACAGACGTCTGACTGAAAGAGCTTGTCAACGTGGTATAGTAGATAAAAGATATTGTCTGGTTTACTCTGTAGCTAACAATGAAAAATATGTAAGGATATACTTTCATTAAAATTAATTATAAAATTACCACAACAAAGTTTATGAAGTACTGATCTCTTACAAAAAAAAAATTGTATTACTTAATAGTAATAAAAGTTACGTTATATATCAGTTAGTGCACGGTACGTCGGTTAATCAACTCATTTTTCCACCAAGCCAAAATTGTCGCTTATATGGTTTGAGTAAATATGCCCATAAGCAATAAACATTTAAGGTACCATAAATATGTTCAAGACGACGCTTTTATTTTAGTTCATCCTTCAATGTGGACACATTAATTTTTAGGAACGGCTATAAAACAAAAGACTTGAGCCGAATTTAAACTGTTGATCGAAATGTCAAACATGGTCGGCACTAGCTAGTGGAGTTAGTTTGTTCGCAATGTAATTGAAACCAGACTTCATTACTATGAAGAGAGATGATCAAACGAAACAAAAACTTTACACTTGTCACTTGTTGATTATCAATAATGTTAAAACCAACTTCCAACTAACAAGTTCCAAACCGAACCCCTCATTTAATTCATTCATACACACGTGGATATGACAAGCATCCCTATAAATTGCAACATTGGACAACATTTTCTAGCACCAACAAACTTACAAACATATAATACAAAGCTATAGTAATTTCTTACAGCTTTAATTAGTCTTCAAAAATGGCAAAGATTGCAATGATGGTTTTATGTGCAGTGGTGACTTGCATGGTGGTGGTTGCACCCTATGCAGAGGCTCTTAGCTGTGGTCAGGTGTCCAGCAGCTTAGCACCATGCCTTGGCTACCTAACCAAAGGTGGTGCTGTGCCACCGGCATGTTGTAGTGGGGTAAAATCACTCAATGGCGCTGCAAAGACAACCCCTGATCGTCAGGCTGCCTGTAACTGCTTAAAGAGCGCTTACGGCTCCATCAACGGCATCAATGGCGCCAATGCTGCTAGTCTCCCCGGCAAGTGCGGTGTTAGCATCCCTTACAAGATCAGCCCAAGCACTGACTGCACCAAGTATGTTCATATATAATATGTGCTTCTACAATTAAACTTATTTAATTATCGGCTCCAAATATTATACAATATTGAAATTAATATGTGCTATGGCATTTGGTGTTTGCAGGGTGCAGTGAGGATATCCAGCATGGAAAAAAGGATGAAGTTTATAAAGACATATATATAAACTACAATAAACATAAAGAGCACTGTTTTAGTTTGAAGAAGACATATATGACTGTGTGTGTCTTTTTGCTTTGTGATGCCTTTGGCATCAAATAGTGTTCTTGTTATATAACTATATATATGTGTCTCCATCTTTATCTATCTATAAACCTTTCTTTCTACGTAATCTTTTTATTTTCCTCTCACATGTTAGTAAGAATTTACTCACCAGAAATGAATTTGAAAACTAGGTGTATGAACACATGAGTGAATACAATGAGAAACTTAGGGACTTGAACTACACATTATTATGCGGTGGAGACCACAACACGTATTTGAAGATTAAAAACAGAAATCATCAGTTAATTAACTAATAAACATACAGTTAATAAAAGTTGTATAGCAATGACACACTCTTATTAAAGATAAAAATCACTAGTTATTACGGTGTAACTTAAAAAAAATGACGTATAAAAATGTTATTGCAGTTATCAAAGATGGGGAACTCAAATGTGACTTGCATGAATAGATTTATGAGTTTTTAAGGATGGTATCATATGTTTTAAAAGTTATAAATAATACTCCCTCCGTCTCATTATAAGTGTTATAGTTGACTTTTCAAGTCTCTCTTTTGCAACCTTGACCGTAAATATTTTTGTTCGTGTCATATAATACTTGATGAAAATTATATCAATGTAAAATACATTTAAAACCCAATCCATTCATATATTCTACATCAAGTATTATATAACACAAACAAAAATATTGTCGGTCAAAGTTAAATTATAAGAAAGATTTAAAATATCAAATTATGACACTTATAATGGGACGGAAGGAGTAGTTTTTATACCTTTATCAGCACATTTTTCTCATTTTCTCCACAACCACTTTAAAAAAATATTAATAAATTTATAGAGTGTTACAAGAATTTTTCAAATATACAGAAAAATCAATATGTTTTCTCCCTTCAATTTACAACACCATAAATCACTCCCTACATTATAAAAACCACACTCATATATACGAGAGATATAATATGAATGCTCTAAGTGGTTGTGAGTAGAGGTGCACACAAATCGGGTTTTTTAAATACCGGGGTTCGGGTATGGAACCGGGTTCGGGTATGACAGGGTATTAGTAGTAATCGGGTCGGTTTCGGGTTGGGTATTGTCTCTAAAAATCATGCCCTATGCATTGGGTTCGGGTCGGGTATAGAACCGGGTATTCTAAAACCGGGTATTTGAATAGCCTATTATCGGGTGTTGAAAGAACCCTATTTACGGGGTTTTTCGGGTTTTTTTCCGTGTATTTTTCAGGTATAGATTGGATTTTATAAAAGTTTGCACTTTTTAGAGGTATTTTTCGGGTATTTTTAAGGTATACATTGGGTATTTGAAATACTCGGTTTCAGGTATTGTAAAAACCCGGTTCCGGGTTTAGAACCGGTTCGGGTTTTCGGGTATTACCAGGTACAAATCGGGTCTGGTTCGGGTTTTAGTGCCAAAATGCATACCCTATCCGTACCTTACGAGTAGGGTCGGGTACGGGTTCGGGTATAAAAAACCCGGGTATAAAAACCGGTTCCTGTTCCAGGTTCGGGTGTTTTGTGCACCTCTAGTTGTGAGTGGAGAAGAGATAAAATATTAATATTCATGAGTAAATTTGGAGAAACATGGTTCATATTATATATTTTTTTAATATTTGTTGAAAGTGATTGTGAGTGGAGGAGAGAAAAATGTAATAATAAAATTACTAAAAAGTATTATTTAATTGTAAATAAGAGAGAAAGTTTAATTGTTTTTAGCATAATTATAGAAATAAAGAAGCTACTGAAAATGCTGTAAGTCAGAGCAAATATCTAAAAATTAGCTTTTTTTGGAACAACGACTTTATTATGTTTAGAGAATTCTTATCCCAAACCAAATGATGTGACTGAGTTTTTTATATGTAGAAAGTGATTTATGATGTTATAAGTGAAAAAGAGAGAAAATGTATTGATTTTTCTGTAATTTAAAAAGTTCTTGTACACCTCATATAATTTTTAATATTTTTAAAAAGTTCTTGTACACCTCGTATTGTATTATTAATATTGTAATATGAAATGTAATAAGTTTAGTGAAGGCGCCGTAATTTTTTAAAGTGACTATTTTAATTAGTTATGACTTGGACAGTAAATAACAATCTTTATGGACGATTATATAAATATAAAATATTTATTCACTGTTTTATAAGTATAACATTTACTTTTGGGCCGTCAAGATATAATATGATTTATTATGTAAAAAATAGAATATACAAATATATATTGTTATATTTATATTAATTAATGATCGTTTTGGCCTGTGAGTCGTGCCTTTAAGATTTAATTTATGTTTATTTTATGTTACTTATTTCAAGCTAGACCTCAAAAACCAAAACAGACGTCTGACTGAAAGAGCTTGTCAACGTGGTATAGTAGATAAAAGATATTGTCTGGTTTACTCTGTAGCTAACAATGAAAAATATGTAAGGATATACTTTCATTAAAATTAATTATAAAATTACCACAACAAAGTTTATGAAGTACTGATCTCTTACAAAAAAAAAATTGTATTACTTAATAGTAATAAAAGTTACGTTATATATCAGTTAGTGCACGGTACGTCGGTTAATCAACTCATTTTTCCACCAAGCCAAAATTGTCGCTTATATGGTTTGAGTAAATATGCCCATAAGCAATAAACATTTAAGGTACCATAAATATGTTCAAGACGACGCTTTTATTTTAGTTCATCCTTCAATGTGGACACATTAATTTTTAGGAACGGCTATAAAACAAAAGACTTGAGCCGAATTTAAACTGTTGATCGAAATGTCAAACATGGTCGGCACTAGCTAGTGGAGTTAGTTTGTTCGCAATGTAATTGAAACCAGACTTCATTACTATGAAGAGAGATGATCAAACGAAACAAAAACTTTACACTTGTCACTTGTTGATTATCAATAATGTTAAAACCAACTTCCAACTAACAAGTTCCAAACCGAACCCCTCATTTAATTCATTCATACACACGTGGATATGACAAGCATCCCTATAAATTGCAACATTGGACAACATTTTCTAGCACCAACAAACTTACAAACATATAATACAAAGCTATAGTAATTTCTTACAGCTTTAATTAGTCTTCAAAAATGGCAAAGATTGCAATGATGGTTTTATGTGCAGTGGTGACTTGCATGGTGGTGGTTGCACCCTATGCAGAGGCTCTTAGCTGTGGTCAGGTGTCCAGCAGCTTAGCACCATGCCTTGGCTACCTAACCAAAGGTGGTGCTGTGCCACCGGCATGTTGTAGTGGGGTAAAATCACTCAATGGCGCTGCAAAGACAACCCCTGATCGTCAGGCTGCCTGTAACTGCTTAAAGAGCGCTTACGGCTCCATCAACGGCATCAATGGCGCCAATGCTGCTAGTCTCCCCGGCAAGTGCGGTGTTAGCATCCCTTACAAGATCAGCCCAAGCACTGACTGCACCAAGTATGTTCATATATAATATGTGCTTCTACAATTAAACTTATTTAATTATCGGCTCCAAATATTATACAATATTGAAATTAATATGTGCTATGGCATTTGGTGTTTGCAGGGTGCAGTGAGGATATCCAGCATGGAAAAAAGGATGAAGTTTATAAAGACATATATATAAACTACAATAAACATAAAGAGCACTGTTTTAGTTTGAAGAAGACATATATGACTGTGTGTGTCTTTTTGCTTTGTGATGCCTTTGGCATCAAATAGTGTTCTTGTTATATAACTATATATATGTGTCTCCATCTTTATCTATCTATAAACCTTTCTTTCTACGTAATCTTTTTATTTTCCTCTCACATGTTAGTAAGAATTTACTCACCAGAAATGAATTTGAAAACTAGCTGTATGAACACATGAGTGAATACAATGAGAAACTTAGGGACTTGAACTACACATTATTATGCGGTGGAGACCACAACACGTATTTGAAGATTAAAAACAGAAATCGTCAGTTAATTAACTAATAAACATACAGTTAATAAAAGTTATATAGCAATGACACACTCTTATTAAAGATAAAAATCACTAGTTATTACGGTGTAACTTAAAAAAAATGACGTATAAAAATGTTATTGCAGTTATCAAAGATGGGGAACTCAAATGTGACTTGCATGAATAGATTTATGAGTTTTTAAGGATGGTATCATATGTTTTAAAAGTTATAAATAATACTCCCTCCGTCTCATTATAAGTGTTATAGTTGACTTTTCAAGTCTCTCTTTTGCAATCTTGACCGTAAATATTTTTGTTCGTGTCATATAATACTTGATGAAAATTATATCAATGTAAAATACATTTAAAACCCAATCCATTCATATATTCTACATCAAGTATTATATAACACAAACAAAAATATTGTCGGTCAAAGTTAAATTATAAGAAAGATTTAAAATATCAAATTAGGACACTTATAATGGGACGGAAGGAGTAGTTTTTATACCTTTATCAGCACATTTTTCTCATTTTCTCCACAACCACTTTAAAAAAATATTAATAAATTTATAGAGTGTTACAAGAATTTTTCAAATATACAGAAAAATCAATATGTTTTCTCCCTTCAATTTACAACACCATAAATCACTCCCTACATTATAAAAACCACACTCATATATACGAGAGATATAATATGAATGCTCTAAGTGGTTGTGAGTAGAGGTGCACACAAATCGGGTTTTTTAAATACCGGGGTTCGGGTATGGAACCGGGTTCGGGTATGACAGGGTATTAGTAGTAATCGGGTCGGTTTCGGGTTGGGTATTGTCTCTAAAAATCATGCCCTATGCATTGGGTTCGGGTCGGGTATAGAACCGGGTATTCTAAAACCGGGTATTTGAATAGCCTATTATCGGGTGTTGAAAAAACCCTATTTACGGGGTTTTTCGGGTTTTTTTCTGGGTATTTTTCAGGTATAGATTGGATTTTATAAAAGTTTGCACTTTTTAGAGGTATTTTTCGGGTATTTTTAAGGTATACATTGGGTATTTGAAATACTCGGTTTCAGGTATTGTAAAAACCCGGTTCCGGGTTTAGAACCGGTTCGGGTTTTCGGGTATTACCAGGTACAAATCGGGTCTGGTTCGGGTTTTAGTGCCAAAATGCATACCCTATCCGTACCTTACGAGTAGGGTCGGGTACGGGTTCGGGTATAAAAAACCCGGGTATAAAAAACCGGTTCCTGTTCCAGGTTCGGGTGTTTTGTGCACCTCTAGTTGTGAGTGGAGAAGAGATAAAATATTAATATTCATGAGTAAATTTGGAGAAACACGGTTCATATTATATATTTTTTTAATATTTGTTGAAAGTGATTGTGAGTGGAGGAGAAAAAAATGTAATAATAAATGTACTAAAAAGTATTATTTAATTGTAAATAAGAGAGAAAATTTAATTGTTTTTAGCATAATTATAGAAATAGAGAAGCTACTGAAAATGCTGTAACTCAGAGCAAATATCTAAAAATTAGCTTTTTTTGGAACAACGACTTTATTATGTTTAGAGAATTCTTATCCCAAACCAAATGATGTGACTGAGTTTTTTATATGTAGAAAGTGATTTATGATGTTATAAGTGAAAAAGAGAGAAAATGTATTGATTTTTCTGTAAATTTAAAAAGTTCTTGTACACCTCATATAATTTTTAATATTTTTGAAAGTAGTTGTGAATGTAGGAGACAAAAAATAGTGATAAAGGTATATAAAATTATTGTTTAATTGAAAATGAGAGAGAAAATGTATTGATTTTTAATGTACATTTGGATTTGTAGATACAGAAAGGGATAAAAATGCTCTTAAGCCACCACACTTCCCAAATTGGAGAGTTTCTTTGCGCATTATGGCCAAACTATATTTTATTAATCGGGCTAATGATAGCTTCAAAGTTTTGGCTTGGGCGTTCTCCAAGAAACCATACAGTTAGCTGCCACTTGACATTTGTTTTGCCATCACAAGAGCATAACTCTATGGTGTAACAACGGTGGGATGAAAAATCAGGTGGGCTCGGGATTCGAACTGATGCCTTACATAAGACCTAGCTTAAATACTCCATTGACTTAATTTACCAAAAATGATACATGTAGAGATCAAACTTGAGTTTTCACAGGAGAAGTTGAGCATTCTACCACTAGCTGACAAATGGTGGCTCCTTTGTAAATTAATTAGAATGAAAAAATGAAAGATAATAAATTAATTATTTGTGAGTATGATAAAAATAATGCAAATAGGAAATAGATAATTCCAATTTTTGTGTATTAACAGATAATAATCTCAACTTTAAAATTTACTATCAACGGTCTCAACTTTCAACTATTTTTGTCTCAATAGACCTCTGTTAGAAAACATTTAACGTCGGTAAGTTTTTTTTCCGAGTTTTAAACCGATGTTTTAGGGCTTTTGATCGAAAGAATGATACGAGTCAACCAATTGTAAATTTTAAAGTTGAGATTATTATTGGCAAATACACAAAAATGGGATTATCAATAATTTGCGTAAAGATAAAGATAATGTGATTTCATATTCTTTTTTAAAATAAGCAAGTTAATATTTTTTTTCTGTGTTAAAATGTCTAATAGAAAAGAAGAATGAGATATGATTCATATGAATGCCCTTATACATATTTAGATACCGTAGTAAATCTATATGTCGATTTTTTCTAGAATTATACATACTTCATCCTCTAGTAAAGAGTAGACACTTTAATTTCTAGGCACGATTCATTCCTTACGTTAATCAAGAATTGAACAAAAAATGTAATGGTTGATCAAAATGTCCAACATGGTCCACACTGGCGGAGTTGGTTTGTCGCAATCTATTTAAAACTAATGTGATGAGATCAAATGAATAAACCTTAACCTTACACCTGGTGATCAAGATCTAAGATCAAGAACGTGTCGTGCAAAGTTAATTAATGTCAAAACAAACTTCCAACAAGTTAATTAATGTCAAAACAAACTTCCAACTAACAACTTCCAAACCGACATAACCCCCTCTTTAAATTCATTAATACACAGATGGACATGTACAAACACCCCTATAAATACTAACCTTGGACAACACATTCTAGCACCAACAACCTTAAAATCATACAAAAGAAAGCTATATATAGTTTCCTACAACTTTTATAATTAGTCTTCAAAAATGGCAAAGATTGCATTGATGGTTCTATGTGTAGTGGTGACTTGCATGGTGGTGGCTGCACCCTATGCAGAGGCTCTTAGCTGTGGTCAGGTGTCCAGCAGCTTAGCACCATGCATTGGCTACCTTACCAAAGGTGGTGCTGTGCCACCGGGATGTTGCAATGGAGTAAAATCACTCAATAGCGCTGCAAAGACAACCCCTGATCGTCAGGCTGCCTGTAACTGCTTAAAGAGTGCTTATGGCTCCATCAACGGCATCAACGCCGCCAATGCTGCCGGCCTCCCAGGAAAGTGTGGTGTCAGCATCCCTTACAAGATCAGCCCCAGCACCGATTGCTCCAAGTATGTTTAAATAATATGCATGTGCTTCTATTTAAACTTCTTTTATTATGTGCAGCAGCAGCAGCAACATGGCTAATGCATAGTGCATACTTTTATAAGCTAATTAGCTAGTGACACATCTACTTGTGTATATATATATATGTGTATTGCATGAACATATATAAATGGAGTGACACCAAAGTTTGTATTAGTGCAGGGTGCAGTGAGGATGGGATCTATAATTATGCATGGAAGAAAGATGGAGTTTTATAAAAATTATAAATTATAATAAAACATAAAGAGCACTGTTTTTGTTAGAATAAAGGCATAGAAGGACTTTTGAGTCTCTTTGGTTTGTAATGTCTTTGTCTACAAATAGTTCTTGTTATGTAACTATATATGTTTCCAGTTTGGTTATAAACCTTTGTTTATGTGTAATATTTCTTCTTTTTCATTTCTCAACACCTGCAAGCTAACTGAAGTCTGAACATGTATGGCTCCCGAGTTTATGTGCGATGCAAATATGTTAAAAACTACATACCAATAACTCAATAAGAACACTTTAGAAAATACAGTGAAGAAGGTTCTAAGGCAATTGGACTGATCTAACCAAATGTGATTGAGTGAATTGCTCACCGGCCTAGCTAGCCATGAAAGAAAAAACAAGAGAACCAAATGGTGATAATTTGCTGTTTTTAACAATAGAGGAAACCTACTAATTTCTGAGGAAACTTGGTGTAGCAAACAGGCCGCCTATGTAGTAGTGGCGTGATGAGACCCAAAGTCATGTATACATGGACCAAGTGATCGAGGTGGCGTGGTGCGTTTTCAACTTATCAAAAGAAGAGACCACGGCTCATTATCATGTGTACATATAGAAAAGAATGGAATCTAGCCCTAGTGTAGCGTAATGGTTAGCCCTGGCTTGTTAATGACTTTCACAATTTACTCCATAATACAATTAAGAGAGTAGATATGGTCGGGATCGTAGTCCAACATAATAATTTAAGTGCTTTTATAGCTATCATGAGAACACTCTAAAACATTGTGTTGTTCTTCACACCTTGCTAAGTTGAAAATGTCTAAAAGTAAATCCTCTCTAGTTTAATAGTTTAGTGACATGCAGTGTTTGTACTTTATTAGCGACAATGTAGCATTGTAACACATGAATTCCCGATACAGAGAGGCGTTAGGACAATGTAGCTTGTGACGCTTGTTCATGACGTACACACGTTACGATGAGTCACTGGGGGATAATACCAATAATGAATATTATAATAGAAGGTTTATAAAGTGTCAAAATTTACTGGTACAATTAAACAGCTAGTAAAATTTTCAAAAATGTTTTCTGGCATTTGGTCTCCATCCTTCCACATTGCCATTTTCTGTGGGGTCAGAACATGTGTGCTAACAAATTCAATTAATAATCAGTTTAAACAATAAATCTATGGTTACTAACAAACTCAATATGACTAAATGATCTCATAGTTCGAGCTGCGAGTGACAACCAGCTCGTCTATGATATACTCATCAGTCATCACCTCATTTTTTTGTACTTAAAACTCAAAAGAATAATAAACAAATGATACACATGACCCAACATATCCGTCTCAGTCAAACTGAAAATCATATTCCTTTCCGTTACAATTTCAAACGAAAAATTAAAACTCAAATTCTAAATGTGCAGCATATGTTTTGCTAGCAAAACATAAAAAAGTACTTTGGTCAACAATTTGGTCAATAAAATCCTGCAGGTCAAAACTGAAGAAAAAAAAAATGCAAACTACAGTCTGCAGGCGTCTAAAGTTGTAAAAAATAAATGATTTAACATAAATCAAACAATTTAATAGCATTTCAATATTTTAACATTAGTAATATATCTAAAATCTACCTTTTGGAAGAGACAAGATTATAGACATGCCTCCATTTTAACACCTTCTAGACGCCTTTGATTCTTCTGGATTTGCATCATAGGCATGCCCGTCTTCAATTGACTCTGCAACATGTTCGTTCAGCCTAATATTACTTCAGAAGTATTTCTCATCACGGCTGTGGTTTTTCAAACATCTTGCTAAAACTACATTAGCCGGCCAAGACATGTTTGATAATCTGGGGTTGACTTTTAATACAGAGCTGATTCACAAAACAACACTAGAGATATCTACTGGATACATATCAGACAGGAACTAACATGTACTGTCATGAAAAAACAAATCATAAACATGCATTTGCCAGTGCATCCATGAAATTAGTAGAACATCCTTAAACTACAAGAACATACAAACATGTTAAGGTTTTCACGTCATCCACATGTACAATCTTCATTTCCCATTTCACAGCTAAATAGATAAAGCCAGTCACAATCTCTAATTCGGTTTCTCTCCCAGACTGTTACCTAGGATGGAGTGTCCAATAATTATTTAGGTAC
>NW_027499271.1:0-53540 GCF_021521415.1 Bidens hawaiensis
TAGAAACAAATTAAAAACGAAAAAAAATTTCAAAATAGCCTTTTTCTATATAGAACCTCAAAATAGCCCATTTTTTTTATTTTTATTTTTTGAAATTCGAAAATAACCCTCTAAATCTTGTATAGGGCGTCACATTGGGAATCGATCCGACAAGATTCAAAATGATTTGAATCTCGTCGGCTCCGTGCAAATTTAAGTAATCTCGTCTATCCCGGCTAACTTTTAGTGAGATTCGTTTGCTTCTTTCATTTTTAGGGGAAAAAAATTGTCCTTTTCTTTAGCATTATTTCTCTCTCCTCATCTCTCTCTTCCCAATTTCTTTCTATCATCTTCCTTAAAAAAATCCCTTTTTAATCATGTAAACAGGAATGGGCTCCGACAACGTTTGATCTGGCGAGCAAAAATCGAAGCCAATGGCCAGCTTTATTCGGCTTTGATTTGTGCTTGCTGGAAATGGTTCAAACGTCACCTGAGCCCAATCTGGTTTACATGGTTGGAGGTGTTTGAAGGAAGATATGAAGAGAAATTGGGAAGAGAGGTGCGAGAAGAGAGAAATAGTGTTAAAAGAAAAAGACAACAGTTTTTTTTTCCCTAAAAAAGGATGAAGTAGATGGGATTTCTTAAAATTTAGCCTGGGAAGACGAGATTACTTAAATTTTGAACGGAGCCGACGAGATTCAAATAATTTTGAAATCGATACCCAGTGTGACACCCCAAAAATTTCAAGGGTTATTTTCAAATTTTTAAAAAATTCTGAGCAATTTTTGGGTTTCTATTACTAGATAAAACGGTCAACTAAAAATGCATCTAATAGTTCTACTTTCTCTTAATTATTCGAATGGACAAATAACTTATTAAAATACTTTAATCTATAATTAAGAAAAATTGTCCCATATAAATATGATTTCGTTTGATGAATTTAGCCGGTAAATTATTTGAAGGATTCATCGGCCGTTTCAAAAAAATAATAAATAAATAAATAATTGTGATTACATTTAGCATAGTTTGAAACTAGTGGACTTCTGTATGGCAAATTCAAATTTGATCTTGCTTCCCTAAATTTGTTCCTAATTTTAGGCATACTGATAAGAGTGGTAAATTAGCTAGTTTCCTGTATATTTTCCTGAAGAGGTAGGTCCCAGCAGAGCCCAGTTGGACCCGCAAGACTCACCTTGAACAGGGACGTCTTCGCAGAAACCAACTGGATCCGCAGGACCAACCATGCTCAGAGACGTGACGTCCTTACGCGCAGTAAGCAAGCTGTTCCCGCAGGAAATGCCTCCCAATGGTGAAGGACTCCGCCTGTCCCCGCAGCCTCGGATACAAGCCATCAGGGAAGGCCACCCGCGCAGCAAGGCTACACGCACAAGGCACTTAGCTCTCAATCATTCAGTGTCACCTGAAGGAATGAGCGAAGCCGGGAACAATCCCGCACAAGGGCGGGAGGGGGAATACTCCCGCCCAAATAAGCCAGTCCGTACGATACGGGAAGATCTTCTGTACTGTACCTGACGAGGTATGGGAAAAAGATCTGACTAAAGATACGACAGCTTATTGACAACAGTATGGCGAGCAGCATGCTCCTGCACTGTGTCACTATTAGCCGCTGCCTACTTACCAACTCCTGTCATACCACGTGCGTAGCCGGTAGTTGGTGGAAAAGGAATGGTATACAGCAGGCCTGGTCACTATCAGCCGCTGCCTACCCACCAACTACCAGCAGGGCACGTGCGTAGGCTACTGTTGGTTGAACAGGAATACTATTCAGCAGGCCACACCTCCTTGGAAACCTACCTTCGGCTATAAATACCACAAATGGTATGACCATCTCATCTTATCTTGTATCATCATATTATACCTGATATCTGCTCTAGCAATCTCTTAATATACATTTATATTTAAAGAGCAATCTAGTCTGATTCTCACGCCGGAGGGTGGTCACAAGGAGGAACCCCCCCTTCTCAGTGACAAGCTCACGGTGTCTGTTTTGCAGGTTATCAGAAGAACCATCTTCTCAGGGTCTAACCCCTTGTGGGAAACATCTATCTAACCCCCAGGTTACCAGTAATCTGCCCCGGGTCACTTAGTGTTTCTTCATTGGCGCCATCCGTGCATAAAGCTAGAACATTTTTCTCCAGTTTTTCAAACTTCTACAAAGATGGTTAAAGAAACTCCGGTAACCACAACCCCAGCTACTGGGGGGAATACCGGCAACACAGTTTTTACAAACACTACCCCGGTTACCCAAGCCGGGGCAAGTGAAGTAAATTTTACGAACACTACCCCAGTTACCCAAGCTGGGGCAAGTGCAGTAAATAATCGCTCACTGGGATTCACCGATACCCAGTTTGAGAAACGAAGACTCCCCCGCCAAACTCTCGATGAAGTTAAGGCATGGGCGGAGGCACGACAAAAGGAATTCCAAGCTGAGTTGGACGAACACTTGCGTTCCGTACAACAGGCCGACGAATTCGAATACTTGGAGGATGACTCGGAGGAATCCGACTCCGACGCGAACCCTCGCCATAGGGCAAAAGGGAAGCGTAAGGAAACGGACTCCCAACCGAGAAGGCATTTTGGACAAGCCTTCAAACCAAAAAGCACAGGTGGAAGTC
Source organism: Bidens hawaiensis (assembly GCF_021521415.1). NCBI lineage: Eukaryota > Viridiplantae > Streptophyta > Magnoliopsida > Asterales > Asteraceae > Bidens > Bidens hawaiensis. The sequence continues at coordinate 2,616 of NW_027499271.1, forward strand.
CACGAGACTTCTCCAAAACATTCAGACCAAACGTTGCAAATGCGGGAACGTCCAAATTTGCAAAGGACATTGCGGAAGCAATCGCCCCAAAAAGTGCCAAACAAATGTCAAACATCGGCACTTATGATGGTATATCTGACCCCGATGATCATTTGAACAGATTCATAGCGGGGGCAACCGTCAGTAGTTGGACGGAACCTACGTGGTGTTACATGTTCCAAATGACGCTTGTGGGGGCTGCTAGAGCGTGGTTCGATCGTCTACCGGTCAACCACATCTACGACTGGGCAGACTTCCAACAGAAGTTTAGCCAACACTTCAGCCAGCAAAGAAAGTATACCGAGGAGCAATGGACAATCCTCAAATGCATTCGAGAGAAAGATGAATCTTTGCTGGACTTCATCACTCGCTTCAACTCGAAGAAGCTAAGTCTGGGTAACATTAGCGAAGATCTTGTTCGCGCTGCTTTCATCCAGGGCGCGAACGACCCAGAGCTCATCCGCACCTTAACGGGTAAAGATGGCATGCCATCCACATGGGATGCCATCATGACAGCAGCAAAACGCTTTGCGGAAACTGAGAAGCAACTGGGTAGAGATCTCCCACAGAGCACAAACCTCTACACCCAGAAAACAAGGGAAGACAACGTCCTTACCGCCCGATTAAACAAAAAGCGAAAGCAAGACATTTGGCAGTCAAGGGTAAACTTTGACACCTCATCCGGCTTGCAACACCGGTTAGGCGGAAGGGATAACGTACGATCGACCCAGAACTCCAGATGGACACCGCTCACCAAAAGCGTCACCGAGATATTCGCCACCGAGGAGCTCCCATGGCCAAAGCCCCAAATAATCCGACATCGTCACAATGCTGATCGGAGTAAATACTGTGACTTTCACAGGACAAAAGGCCACAACACCGAAGAATGCATAGACGTAAAGGACATGGTCGAAGCATTCGTCAGAGATGGGACGCTCGCGCACCTCGTGGCGCAATGAACGCTGAGCAGGCTGATGCGTGTAGAACCCCAGCTGGGGAAAACACGAATAAAATTCCAGCTTCGATATGGAGACTACATGCTGCGTAAAGAACGAGATCCCGAACCAGGTGCGTATCGGCTCGATGGCACTCCCATCCCAACAACATGGAAGGGAGCTCATTTACACAGTTTGCATGTAAATCAATTCCAGATTTGTAAAGAAAAGGCCAAGAGCCACTTCTAATGGAAATGATTCTCCCTAAAACATCGATGCTGATAATTTTACATTTATACTTTATGAACTATCAACACGGATATGCCGGTTTTCACCGCATAATTACGTGAAAAGTCGTTGCATGGGGAAGGTGGCATAACCCGCATAAACCCAAAAAACGACAAACCTTCACGCAGGTCAGTTGAAGGGGAAAAGTTCAGTTATCCCACTAAATGAAAGTGCCGGTCTATCCGCATGAATCATGAGAGGAAACTGAACACTAACCTATCAACAACCAAGCGTCGAACGGTTAACTTATTTAACACGGATATGCCGGTTTTCACCGCATAATTACGTGAAAAGTCGTTGCATGGGGAAGGCGGCATAACCCGCATAAACCCAAAAAACGACAAACCTTCGCGCAGGTCAGTTGAAGGGGAAAAGTTCAGTTATCCCATTAAATGAAAGTGCCGGTCTATCCGCATGAATCATGAAAAAGGGAACTGAACACTAACCAATTGACAACCGCGCGTCGAACGGTTCAAAACAAAATTCCTAAAAAAGGATGAGGAAAACCTACACGCAGGTCAGATATGGGTAAAGTTTAGCCATCCTACTAAGTGCAAGTGACGGTCCTACCCGCACAATCACGAAAGAGGAAGCAAAACTTAACACCTATTATCTACCACGTTCAAAGGTTAACTTATCCTCAGAAAAGATGAGGAAAACCTACACGCAGGTTAGACGCAGGTAAAGTTTAGCCATCCTACTAAGTGCAAGTGACGGTCCTACCCGCACAATCACGAAAGAGGAAGCAAAACTTCACACCTATTATCTACCACGTTCAAAGGTTAACTTATTCTAAACACTTGGAAAATTGCTAATTTAAACTAAAGTATGCAAGTCATATAACGTTTATAAAGCAAGGAATCCAATAAAAGAAACGGTCTTGCCCGCACAAAGATTTATATTTCATAAGTATTCATTACAAGAATGGCCGGGTAACTACCCGCCTACAAGAAAATAAATCTATACAAGCAAAATCTATCCTAGCAGTGGGAAGGGATCTTCAGGATCAGGCTTCAGGGCCACTTCCACTTGGACCAGCCCCATCAGTAGAGCGTGGCAGTTCAAGGAAAGCCTTAAGGATAGCGAGCCCATCATCAGCAGCAGCAACTTCATTCACCTTCTCCACCACCGGATGCGGGAAGGCAGCATACTGGTTCACTGCTTGGTCGTAAACAGCTTCAGTATCTACATCGAATAAAGGGAAGTTGGAAGGCGGAATGCCTTTCTCAACGAACCCTAGACCAAGCAGGAAGCCGGCCTTTTCCCCATCCTCGTGAGAAGCGTTGAGGGCCGCGCTCATGGCATCGTCATAAGATGTCTCTGAGAAGACCCGATGCACAACCTACAAAGAAAAAATACAAGTGTCAAAACCTTTTCTATTTACAAAGAAAAGCGTAAAGACATGAAAACATACCTGAGACAACGCTTCTCGAAGAAGCCATTCCTTGGCAACCAGAGCTTCTTGGAGGGCAGCTTGAGCTTCGTTACGGGCGCGTTCGGCTTCACTCTTGTTGAGGTTGGCAAGCAACACTTCTTTAGCCGCAGCCTCTTCGACGCCCTTTAGCTTCCGCTCAGTATGGTCAAGCACCCCCTTCTGGTCCAAGATCTCCTGGAGCTTTTTGGCGTCTTCCATCGCCAAGGCATCATGAGCCTGCTGGAGAGCCTCTAATTTGGCTTTAAGTTCTTCATTCTCCACGCGTAGAGGCTCAGCAACAGCTTCAGCCTTGGTGGCCCTCTCGGTTGCGTTCCTGGCAGTCTCCTTAGCCAGCCGAAGCTGTTCATTAACAGCTTGGGCAGCCTTGGAACGGGCCTCGATTCGAGCCTGAACTTCAACCTCGAGGGCCTTGAAGGCCTTCTCCTTCTCCGCAGCCACTGCGGTAAGTTTTTGGTTCTCCTCCCGGACAGCCCGCGCCTGAGCTTGTTCTTTAGCGCGAGCTGCTTTTAACTTGTCGTTTTCACGACAAAGCAGCTCGACGCGCGGCTGCATCCGGGCCAGGAGAACCCGAAGCTCATTGCTTAGCCTACCCTCCTGGTAGCTAGCCATGGCTTCCCCCAACGCACCACTGGGAGCAGCGTGACGAGCCCATTCCACGCACTCCACAGGGGTGCGAAGGGTTGTTCCTCGGCGAATGTTCCATCGTGGAACATACACTTCATTGGAATCCGACACTGCAAAAACAAAAAGCAGTTAGGAAAAGATGATAAAAAAATATATATAAAAAAGGGCCAAAGGAACCCTACGCACCTGTAGGGTCAATAACAGGCCGATAGCCGCCGAACCCATCACCTGAACCCAAAGGAAATCCATCCAAGAGGTCAGGCAGATGGGAAGGTGGCAGAGATTGGCGAGAAGCCCCATGCGTACCTGATGGATCGGCCGTCGGTGCCGATGACGAGGGCATGGTAGAAGCCGCCGCGGTAGCAGCTGCGGGATCCGCAGCAAGAGTGACCGCCGGCTCAGTGAAAGATGCTGTAAAAATAGCACTCACAGCCGGCGGTGACGTCATCTCAGCTGGAACAGTCGGCTCAAAGGAGTGAGCAACTGAACCAGCGGATGCAGGCGCAGGCGCAGCCGCCTGGGTCGTCGCCTCAGGTAGGCTGACCGGGCCTACCGTCATTGGCGGAGAGGTACTCCTCTGCGCTCCACCCTGGAATGCGTCAACATCCACGCCTGCGTAAAGAAGATAAGTGTTAACGATATTAAACTATGAAGATAAAAGCTAAAGGAAGTTGTACTTACGGGTTTTCTTGAGTCTGAAAGTACGAACGGGCGGGGATGAACCCGATGGAGCCGGCCTCTTCACGCCGGTCACCGTCGTCATCCTGGGCTCTTCGGCGACAGTTGTCACAGCCTCCGGAATGGTGATCTTATCACCACCGGGATTCCCCGCCACCTCTTCGCTCTCGGTCTCCGAGTCAGACCGAGGCGCCAGATCGGCAGTGGAGGCCACCTTCTCCTTTCCCTTCCCGCCGGCAGCCTTCTTCTTCCGCACCAACGGAGGACCATCTGCGGATTCCTCATCAGAACATACGATTAGAGGAATTCCAGCAGAGGTTTCAACATTGAGGGGTCGAGGGTTGAAGAGCGCCTTACCTGGCCGCCTGGCGCTCAGGATCTCATGGCCTTGCGGATAGACCTCCACGAACCGATCCGCAGTTTGTTCAAGGATGGGCAACTCGTTCTCGTCTAGAGCGCGAGTACCCATCCGTGCGGGACCGTCAGCCTCCCGCGGGTTAAGGAGCGACTGCAGGTCGTTCCCCTCTGAAATAAACAGAAAAAAAGTTAGAAGAAAATCAAAATCAACAAAAAGAAACAAAGCATACCGTAAGGAACAGAGTTCGAACCGTATTCGAGGACGATTGGGATCTTTTGCGCATCGGCAGTCTTCCACACCCGGCTCATCCCCAGCATCACCATCCCGGACTCCGCAAACTGGTAAACCGGAGATTGGACCCGAGATATCTTCGCAAACCATTCCGCCTCCTGGTAGTTGGAGGCGTGAAGGCTGGGAAGTGCTTGCCCGTTCTTGAATTTCATGGCAATGGGGATGGCGCGAGCGGATATGAAGAAGAACTTCCGCTTCCACGAGCGAAGGCTGCGCTCGGTCGCGCAAATCTTCAAACCCTTAATCCGGGTTGTCAACGTGTACCACCCCTGGATGCACCTCCAAGTGTAGAAGGTCATCAGGCGGTCAACGTAGGGCTCAACGCCCAAAATCCGGCACACCCACTCGAAGTGGCGAATCTTGGCGATCGCCATGGGGTGCAACTCGGTCAAATGAACACCGTGCCTCTCAAGGACACGGTAAACAAACTTTGTCAATGGGAACCTAAGATTCCCATAAACAAAGAATGCTGCATAAACCCCGATCTTGCCTTTGGGGGCATCGTACACAGTATGATGGGGTTCAGGAAACTCAGGCTCGAGAGACTCGAGCATGAACTTCCTGACAACATACCGGTACAGATCGCCGGGCAGAGCACACTGGCACTCGCCAGCAGTACTCTTGTCATCGGCTGTAGACTCGAGATCACGTGAAGACATCTTGCAGAAAGAAGAAAACGATTTCGGGAAAATGCTTGCCTGAAAAGGTGAGTATTCGCCGGAAATCGCTAAGAAGATGAAGAGAATAGTGAAAGTGTGGATTACAAAGAACCCTCTCCCCCTTTATATACTAATCGCAATTAATGCGATGAATTTAATGCGGAGGAGAGAGAAATCGAAGGTGCAATGAAACTATGACACGTGGCAAAAAGCAAGCTGGCAACAGCTGTTGACAGGACGCGTACCATTAATTTCGCGGCCACTCGCCCGAAAAATAGCGCCCACGCGCCTGAAAAAGCGTCTGGAATGACCATGTACTGTCACGTCACCATAACTTCCTGCACGTCCTGACACAGTCAGAAGAAACCGTCGCACGACGTTTCAGAGGTTTGGACTGTTCTTATCCTTCCACCAACTCTTCGAATTTCAAAATTCAAAATTCAAAAAGATTCAAAAGTAAGCGGGAAAATACCCCTTACCTTGGCGAACAAGTAACCGTAAGACGGATGCGGGTACAGTGTTAAGGCAAAACCCTTCACATACCTAGCACCCGCAGGGAATTGAAGCCAAATAAACTTTGGCGAACAAGTAACCGTAAGACGGATGCGGGTACAGTGTTAAGGCAAAGCCCTTCACATACCTAGCACCCGCAGGGAATTGAAGCCAAATAAACCTTGGCGAACAAGTAACCGTAAGACGGTTGCGGGTACAGTGTTAAGGCAAAACCCTTCACATACCTAGCACCCGCAGGGAATTGAAGCCAAGTAAACCTTGGCGAACAAGTAACCGTAAGACGGATGCGGGTACAGTGTTAAGGCAAAACCCTTCACATACCTAGCACCCGCAGGGAATTGACGCCAGGAATACCTTGGAAGTAAAGTAACCGTAAGACGAGCGCTGGTACAGTGTCAAGGCAAAACCCTTCACATACCTAGCGCTCCGCTGGGAATTGAAACCAAGGATCTTCTGGGCAATGCTTGCGGAAACGGAAATAACATCCCCGCATAGCGGGAACGTCGAGAACTACGTTGTTTGAAGCTCCAGGATGGAATTGGTGGTTTTAACATAATTGATCACAATGTTCAAAACTACCAAAACCTCATGGAGAATCCACACAAGTGGGACTCAACGCTCCTGACTTGCGAGGAGGTTACAGACCTACCCGCATCATACCCAAAGACCAAGCAGGAAACTCGGGAATTTCTGCAAGTGACAAGGACTTCCGCGGGGAGAATCCCCATGGAAAACCTTAAAAAGCCCTTTTCAAAACCCTTTGCTTAAGTCCAAAAGTTCACCTCACTTTATTAAACACGCATGAGAAGAACATTGGACTGGGGGGACTTGAAGAGGTAGGTCCCAGCAGAGCCCAGTTGGACCCGCAAGACTCACCTTGAACAGGGACGTCTGCGCAGAAACCAACTGGATCCGCAGGACCAACCATGCTCAGAGACGTGACGTCCTTACGCGCAGTACGCAAGCTGTTCCCGCAGGAAATGCCTCCCAATGGTGAAGGACTCCGCCTGTCCCCGCAGCCTCGGATACAAGCCATCAGGGAAGGCCACCCGCGCAGCAAAGCTACACGCACAAGGCACTTAGCTCTCAATCATTCAGTGTCACCTGAAGGAATGAGCGAAGCCAGGAACAATCCCGCACAAGGGCGGGAGGGGGAATACTCCCGCCCAAATAAGCCAGTCCGTACGATACGGGAAGATCTTCTGTACTGTACCTGACGAGGTATGGGAAAAAGATCTGACTAAAGATACGACAGCTTATTGACAACAGTATGGCGAGCAGCATGCTCCTGCACTGTGTCACTATTAGCCGCTGCCTACTTACCAACTCCTGTCATACCACGTGCGTAGCCGGTAGTTGGTGGAAAAGGAATGGTATACAGCAGGCCTGGTCACTATCAGCCGCTGCCTACCCACCAACTACCAGCAGGGCACGTGCGTAGGCTACTGTTGGTTGAACAGGAATACTATTCAGCAGGCCACACCTCCTTGGAAACCTACCTTCGGCTATAAATACCACAAATGGTATGACCATCTCATCTTATCTTGTATCATCATATTATACCTGATATCTGCTCTAGCAATCTCTTAATATACATTTATATTTAAAGAGCAATCTAGTCTGATTCTCACGCCGGAGGGTGGTCACAAGGAGGACCCCCCCCTTCTCAGTGACAAGCTCACGGTGTCTGTTTTGCAGGTTATCAGAAGAACCATCTTCTCAGGGTCTAACCCCTCGTGGGAAACATCTATCTAACCCCCAGGTTACCAGTAATCTGCCCGGGGTCCGGTTAGTGTTTCTTCAATCTTGCTTCCCTAAATTTGTTCCTAATTTTAGGCATACTGATAAGAGTGGTAAATTAGCTAGTTTCCTGTATATTTTCCTAAAATTTAAAGATAATGTATAAATGGAATTAGTGATGCAGGAAAACAATAGTTGATGTGGTATTGACTGCAACGATACCGGTTCTAATGAGATGCGTGAGCAAAACATATTCGAAACCTTAATAGCATGTTTAACATAATGCAATTGAAAAGGTAAATACCATTAGATATGTATACTGGTTTCGTTCGTGTTAAGGATTATTATTGACATTATAAAAATGATAATTTACACGAAATGCTTGAACTATTTGTAGGATTATATCCTAACAACTTATAAATTTATTGACTTCCACCTAATGCTTTGATCTCCATGCATGGAATGATCAATTTATGGTCTAAACACATGCTTTGTGTACGACATCTCAAGTATGAAAGGCATCGGTTTTGCATTATTAATTTGATATTGAGTATAATCTTATGCATGCGTATGTGATCGATCGTATTGTTGAAATCAGGCCAAATCTTAATATAAATGGGTAGGTGATCATACATGAGTGGTAGTTTTCATTATAATTTGTACAACACAATCTCATGTTTCGGTACATCAGCAATTACTACTTTTCAATATTGGCAAATTGGAAATAAATAATCCCATCTTTTCTGTATTGGTCGATAATAATCCACCTTTAAAAATCACTATCAGCGGTCCAGCCTTTCAACTATTTTTGTCTCAGTGGTCCTCCGTTAAAAAGCATTTAACGTCGTTAAGTTTTTTTTATGAATTTCAAACCAATGTTTTAGGGCTTTTGATCAGAAGAAAGATACGAGCTGACTGATGTAAAACTTATTTCGAAACGATGATTCAATTGGCTTGATTTTCGTTAATTAGAAATTGAAACATCCGAATTGAAACACTATTTCGTCGTTTAGATCACCGTTTCAAGATACATCAGTCGACTCGTATTCTTTTTCCGATTAAAAGCCCTAAATCATCGTTTGAAACTTGAAAAAAACTTAACGATGCTAAATGTTTTTTAACAGATGACCATTGAGACAAAAAATAGTTGAAAGGTTGGACTGTTTATAGTGAGTTTTAAAGGTGGGATTATATCGGCCAATACAAAAAAGATAAGATTATTTATTTCTAATTTGCCTTCATTATTTTATAGTTTAGTAGTTTTTTTCTTTAACTCACAAGTTAAATGAGTTTAGTTTGGTCTTAAACAAATATTCCTTTTTTTAGAATGCAAAAAATATATAAAGTTGATACTAATATATATTTTATTCAACCCATGTATTACACCGGTTGCAAACCTAGTAATCTATATACATTGTGCAAATTCATCATTGCATTTAACCATGCGTATGAGTTAACCAGGTCATGCAGATTACCCAATTTTAACTATATATCTATCGTGTTTGTGTTCAAGAATTCAACCCATCAACCTTGCATGATTGTCATATGAATATTTTAACCTTAAATATACATCCAATGTTTTATCCTAAACACTTGTAAAATTTGAATTTGCCATACAGAAGTCAATTAGGTACATTTTTCAAAACCAAACGAACTGATTTATGATTTCACAAACCAATATGTTCAATTTTGAATTTCAATTTTTGATTTTGGTGTACAGCATTTTGGTCGATGATTTAGAAAAGCGAACTGTTTCACGATTTCACATTAATTGAATTATGCCATTATCGTGATTGCAAAAAGTTAATTACGACGAAAATAGAACTGAGTGAATTTATAATTTTGCTAACCCGTGTTTTATAAAATCAAGGGTGTATTGTAATCGCATACTTAATGCATGATAAACTATTATTTTATTTTATCTTTTATCTATATGTGTGTGTGTGTAAAGTGCGTTCGAATTTCAAATAAATTTAATTTAAAGTTATATATTCGTATTCGATTATTAAATCGAATTCGAAACAAATACAAATTAAAATTTTTGGAAACCAAATTCGAACCTTGAATTCTTTGAATCTTCAAATTTTCATGTTTGATGCTTATACTAAACACCTATATTAATGACCAGTGAGTCGTAATACTGAAAACTACACGTTGATATTCGTGAGAACTGCCATAAAATCTTAAATATATATAAACGAAACTTTTAAAAGCTCTTTGGTTTCTTCTTACATTTTCTCAAACCACCAGATTGCTTTATTTATAAATGGAGGCTTCTCATGCATTTGACCCGAATTCACGTGTTTGGGTCTCACCAAACCCAGATAACCCTTAAACGGTTTATAACATCTTATAATATTAAAAATTAATTTCACCAAATATTTGATATAAAAATCATATAAAATAGGGATATACAAAAAATTAATATCCAAATTTTTTTAAAGATATTTTATATTAAGAAACAATTTTATAGTGAAAAAAAATAAGCGGGTCATAGGTCTCACCAAACCCATATAGCTTTTAAACGGGTTATAATATCTCATTTATTTGTGAAACTGTTTAATCATCAAATCATGAGTATATTATTAACTTTTTTACAATAAATAAAATTAAAATCCAAAAAATACATAAACATTAGAAATAAGAAATGAAAACACCCCTAATATGGGGAATAAAACTTAGTAACGTAATAAAACATGACGTACCTTAACATACAAACGAATATGACAATGGTAACGTACGATATATATTAATCTTCTTTTACTAATTAATTTATTTGGGGACAATATTTGAACTCGTATGGAAAAACTTCATGTTCTACTAGGGATGAGCATTTGGTACTTGGTACCGGTACTACCGATTCGGTATCGTCTATCGGTACTGATTCGGTACCGAATCGAAAGTTTTGAGTTTCGAGATCGGTACGGTACGCTACCGGTATTTCCTAGAATTTTTACCTTTAATACCGGTACTGAACCGAATATTTCAGTACCGGTACCAAGATTTGACAATTTTCAGAATCGGTAATTTTGATGCCGATACCGGTCGGTACCGATACGGTACCGAGCTCATCCCTATGATCTACCTGAAGAAACGTGGATCTACTCGCTGGTAGCAGATCTACTTTCATCGGGTTTTGATTGTACTATTTCACCGATGGTTCTTCTGGGTCTGTGTTCTTCCACCTACAAAATGAACAGCGCCGTTACTTACCCCTCAGAAAGGGACAGAGGGGTCCTCTTTGGGGTAACCCTCCGGCGTGAGAATCAGTATATGGTGGAGAAGATAATAATGTGTGTGTAAAGGAATCTCAAGAGTATTGCTTAATTGCTGAATACTCTTTGATTGTGAGACTGTGTGTTTGTATGTAACTGACTGTGAGTGAATGTAATTCAATATGATTGAATGTGATATCACTGCCTGTAACTGTCAATGATTGAGTATGAATGTGTCCATCAAAGTGGAGTTGATGCTGTATTTATAGTGCTAGGGTTTCCACTAATTGAGCTGAGATCAGATTAGGGTTTTGTTGGCCTCCTCCAATCGATTTGCGCCACGTGTCCTCGGAGACACCTGGTGCTTTTTCATTGGTTATAATCACGTGGTAACCCATGAGTCATGCTGAGCTGTCCACCTTTCATTTAGCAGCTGTCAACATCAGCATATCCTTATTCCTTAAAAAGATGCCTTCTGGAAGGTTGTCTGACGTGCACAATCAAGGTTGCCCTAATCCTGATTTGGATAAGAACGAGGTTGATTATGTGCACGTGTGATATGCGCCCATCCTGAGGATGCACGAGGTCTTCTCTTTATTCTCACGCGCAGATATTTCATGCGCAGATGTGATATGCACGAGCATGTGATATGCGCCGCGCGCTGATGCGCTGCGCGCATATGTGATGCGCGAGCATATGTGTGCCTGGGCAGATGTGATATGCACGAGCATGTGAAATGCGCCGCGCGCCGATGCGCAACGCGCATATGTGATGCGCGAGCATATGTGTGCCTGGGCATATGATGCCTGAGCATGTTTTGTATGCGCCATGCGCATAGGTTTTGGCTTTGTGCCTTCATAATGTCTTTATCTTGTGGGTTGACCCGCCTTGCTCGGTGTTGAGGCGGGTACATACCTCTTCAAGCCCCCCAGTCTAATGTGTATCTTATCTCGCGCTAAGATAGATATTAGACTTACTGATTTGGTCTTTTTAATGTGGTATTGTCGTTTTCTTGGTTGTTTCCATCGTTGCGCGAAGTTCTATCCATTTGGTTGAAACGAAGGGTCCAAACACGTGGTTAGTTGGTGGTGACGTGCGCCGTAAACGTGTCAGACGTTTCGTGTGCTCGAGGTGCTACAGTTGCCTTTCATGTCCCCTCACACAGCTGTCTTGAACACGTGTCGCGTTCGCATTGGTTAGCACCTGCGAGTGGGCGCGCGTCTCTGCTCCGTGGCAGGTCGGTTACATTTTTATGTCCCCTCAACAGTGTAAGGGACACGTGCCGCGCCCTCATTGGCTTGCACCTGCGAGTGGGGGCGCGTGAAATCCGATCAGTTGCCACATTTCTCTCTCCTGGGCCTATAAAAGCAGGCCCTTAGGAAATTTTTTATCTTCATCTTCATTGTTGCTAATTTTCGAGTTTCTGCCTTTCATATTCTGATTTGAGTGTATTCATCGTTTCGAATCCTCGATTATCTGCTGTTGCAGTTGTATGTCTGATAGTTCAGACTCGTCTAGCCCCTCAATCACCTCTATTGCCTCTCGAAGACGCCGTGTGAAATCTGTGGTGATGTCGACATTGAAGCAAAAGGGGAAGGGGAAGAGGGTTGTTGAGACCACATCGGAGGAAGTAGGGAGGACCAAGGCCACAAAAGGTGGAATGAAATCCCCTGCAAATTGAGGCAGGCCGATCTCGACAGCCTCATCGCCTCTCAGGGCTTTCCCACCCTGTTTGGCTGCATGTTGCCTGGTGCCGGGCAAACGGCGGCGGACCCGCCAGCCGGCTATATTTCACTGTACACCCATTTTGTCACCCACTGCAACCTTCGTCTTCCGATGACAAGGTTTGTAGGCGCGGTGTTACGTTTTTTCGGGATTCATATATCCCAAGTCCATCCGTTTGGACTTGTGCGCATGACTCATTTCGAGTTCATGTGCAAATCACAGCGCGAGGAGCCCACCCCTCGGCGCTTTCAATTTTTTTACAAGCCCAAGATCCAAGATTCTTGGATCTCCTTTATTCCTCGCAGTCAGAAGGTTAAGTGCAGCACCGTATCATTCAAGAGCCTTCATGACTGGTCTGAGAGGTTCTTCTACATCAGGGCTGGTGTGATCCCCATCCGCATGACGATGCGCTCGATCGATTCTGCGCCTGCGGATGCGGATGTTATTAAGAACCCAACCGGCGCCTGGGTTAAGAAACTGACCGCCGAACCATCCCCCGCGAAGAAAATTCGCGAGGAGGCGCTGGTGGGGGTCGACATGAGTAAGATATGGGCCGACAGCGCGCTTGAGCCCGTTATCCAAGTCGACGGGTTGTGTAAGTTTATTTCATTGCTTTATTTCTTGTTCTGCGCGAACATAATTCTTTTGCTGATATCACTTGACTTGTTTTTGCGCAGTCACCAAGGATTATATCCACGCCGCTTATGATGATCAAGTGGAGGGTGGCTCCGTCGCGCTTGGCGCTGGGGAGGTTGGTTTCCCAGATCGCTTCGATGACATGTTCATCCTAGTGGATCTGGAATTTGACTTTGATAGCGATGCGCCTGGTAAGCCTTCGCACTTATGCTTATTCCTTTAGAATACCAAAGTTTATTAACAGTTCTGTTGCTTGTATTTGCAGATGCGCTCGAAAACTACGAGCTGGAGCTCGCGGAGGAGGAGGAAGAGGAGGCGCCCCTACTAAAACGCAAAGCTAAAGGGAAATCTGGCGCATGGGCCAGTAAGAAACAGAAGAAAGATGACACCCCTGTCGCTCATCCCCATGCTCAAACGAAGGGACCTAAGGAAACCCAGGTGTTTACCACCAAGGTTTCTTTAGCTTCCCTGCCTGTGAGAGTGGGCAGACCTCCTGTCCACTTGAGGTATGGTGGCGTCACCTCCTCCGTTCGCGCGGCTGAAGAGAGAGGCAGTGCCGCGCCTGCAACAGGTATACTTTGCTTATCTTCATCTGATTGAATTGTTATTAAACCTTTGCTCCTTTGAATGTTTGCAGGACCGGCGACGGTCGCAGATCAGCCGCAGGCGCCACAAGGTGCTGAGGCTGCGCCGGGGGCTGCTTCGAAGTCCCCTGTTCTACCCTCTGAAAAGGGTAGAATGAACTTTATGGCGATGTTCGCCGCGCGAACAGAATTGCGCCAAGGTATGTTTTGCACATTTGTCTTCTGAATTTTTTCTTTTGGATTCAGTCATAGACCATTTTTCCTTGTTGATTTGTTCATAGGAGTTGTAGCTGGCGCACAAGTTGCTGGTGACACTCCTGGCGCCGTTGCCGGCGCCGCTGGTTCTGCTCCTGCTCCTGCTAGTGCTGAGTCTCCCCTTATTGGGATTACCAAGGAGCAGGAAACCGTATTGCGCGCCGAACAAGCGGCGTCGAGACCTCCCTCGCCTCCTCCTACACGCAGCCCTCCCCGCGAGACTGGTTTGGAGCCCTCCAGGTCGCAGGAGAAGAGGCCTATTGAAGAAGATGAGGAGGATGAGGGGGCTCAAGCTGAAGACTCCTTGGGAGACCGCGCCAGCCCTGTGATGCCACAAGAGTTCGCAGCGCAGACTTCTGGTGGGGCTGGCGCTGACTTTTCTGCTTCATCCCCGCAGGTATGTTTTAATTTGTTGCTCCGCTGCGCGTACCTCCATATAAGTATGTTTTATGACTTAGAACATTTCTTGTGTTTTGCAGGAAGGTGACCACGTTTACCGCCCGAGATGGAATATTAATGAAGACAGTTCCTTCCAATCCATGGGCGTATGCGAGGACTTCTGGGCTCATGCCGTGCCTCCTACTGAAAGGAGGTATCATGAGGAGCGCACCCGCGCGGACTTGCTGAATGACCATATCTTCGCTGGGTCAGCTTTCTTTGCTGCCTCCCAGGAGCTTCGTCGTGATTATATTAAAGTACGCGATGCTCTTGTGGAAGCCCAGCGAGAGGCTAAGGTGGCCGCCTGGAACCTTTCTGATGCTCGCGCACGAGCTGAGAAACTCCAGGCGGAGCTCAGCGAAAACCGAGCAAGTGCCAACACCGCCTTTATCAAGCGCGGGCATGAGCTCCAAGCTGCGCGGGAGAAGCAGCAGGTGGCGGAGGCCGAAGTTGCCAAGTACGCGCGGAGAGTGCGTGTCTTGGAACAGCAGGCTGAGGCGCGTGACCAAGCTATCGTCCAGAGTATCACTGAGAAATCATCACTGGAGAGCGAGGTTGCGCGCCTGAAGAAGGAGTTGGCGGCCGCGCAGGCCGATAGAGATGAGGCCTTGGCGGCGGCAGCGTCCAGCCAGGAAGCACTTGATGCTGCGCAGGCGGAGAAAGAAAAAATTTTGGCGGCAGCAGCGTCTGATAAAGAGGAGCTAAAAAAGACCAAGGAAACTGTTGAGTTATTAAACTCCCAGGTTCCTGCCCTCGAGACGTCTGTTGCTGGCCTCGCGCAGGATCGCCAATGGCTGGTGTCACAGGGCATGACTCGTTGCGCTTTGGCGATGAAATATTTCGCCGAGTTTCAGGCCCTTGTGATGGACTGCAATGCTGCCGCGCGCTTGGTGGGTCGAGCTGAAGGGTTTACGGATGGGTATGAATACGGCATGTTGAAGAAGAACCCATCCGAGTACCCTTACAAGAGCGACGCGGCCTGCGCGGACATGGCCGCGGTGGGGGAGAAGTATATGAATACTCCCATCCCCATCCTTATGCAGGTACCTCGACCTTAATGAGTTTTTCTTGATTAATTTTCCAAGTGTTTTGTACTCAATACTTTTCTAATGATTTGCAGATATCTGCGCTTGCTGACCAGCCCGACCTCGGCGCGCTAAAGAAGCTGCTCGATGAATGCGAGAGGGCTGGTGGCGATGATGGTGGCGCGGGGGATGTTGCCCCTGCCAGCGGCTCTGGCGCTGCGAAAGAATCTGCTCCTGACACCGTCGTGATAGAAGACTCCAATGAGGAGGAAGAACTTGACTATGGTCAGTTCGGAGATGAGGAGCAGGCCGCGCCAGATGCTGAAGGAGATGATGAGGGTGATGAAGCGGCTGACGTCGACGTGGAGACTTGAGAAGCCCTTCATCAAATTTTATATATATATTTTTTTTTGTACTTGTAATTTGTAACTCATCATACTTGTAAATTTCAATTGTATGGAATGAAACTTGTTTTCTCTTTTTCACATCTTGCGCATTTCCATTCATCTCTTCATGTTTGCTTGTATAGATATAAGATATGCTTGCACGTTAAAATAAGAACAAAGTTGTAAGGAAATTATTCACTTAACCATAGTCCTATTTTGTAAATGGTTTCGCAGTATCTTGTTTATGCTGACATGCGCGATATCTTTTCTCAATTCCTTTTTTGCGCGTCGTTGTCGCGCGGTTTTTATATGGAAGTATGAGTTTTAGCCATTACATGTCAGCATGTGTTACTCAGATATCCACTATGATTCCGCGCGCGACCTCGACCTGAGACCTTAACAACTATGATATGGCATGTACTTTGCCTTAGTTGTGTTTAAGGATTTTTATGATCAGATTGCGCGGGATGTAAGATGGATGTTTGTGAGTGTTTTGAGCTAAGGCTCTTTGTTTTGGGCTAAGGCCCTGACGTTTTTAGAGTTAAGACTCATTAACGTGTTTGAGCTAAGGCTCGCGCATGTATGTTTTACTTCGTTTTATTTTGTTTTGAAGTCAATATAGTGTTGTCATATTGCTCCAAATTAATAAAGGAAGTGTGAAACATGTATGCAAAGGTAATAGAACAAATATTGAAAGATAGCGCGAATCATCATTCATGATGGCTTAAAAGCCTTGATTACATATTTGAACTTTTACATGAAGCATTTTCTAAGCTGTGCCGCGTTCCACGCGCGCGGTATCTTTTTTCCATTCAAATCTTTTAAAGTGTACGCGCCTTTCCCCAAATCTTCTGAAATTTGATAAGGTCCCTCCCAATTGGGGGACATTTTTCCTGGTGGTATCGCGCGGCTAGCTTCATTGTTTCGAAGGACAAAATCATTTTTCTTGAAGTGGCATTCTTTAACGCGCTGATTATAATATTTTTCCAGCTTTTTCTTGTATTTGGCTTCATTGATGATAGCCGCTTCTCTGCGCCCTTCAAGCAAGTTGAGGTCCAATCTTCTTTCGCGCTCGTTGTCAGTCTTGCTCATCATGAGTACCCTATGGGATGGGCATCCAATTTCTGCTGGGATCATAGCCTCTGTCCCATAGGTTAGGCTGAACGGGGATTCGCCGTTGCTAGTTTTGCTTAATGTCCTGTGCGCCCACAGGACATTAGGTAACTCTTCGACCCAAGAATGGGATTCTCCCTCCAACCTTTTCTTCAGCCCATTTAACAAACTTTGATTCGCGCGCTCCACTTGGCCATTCCCTTGAGGGTGGTAGACCGAAGTGAAGATTTGGTTGATGTGCAATTCTTTGAGCCAGCTGGATATCTTCCAGTCAGTGAATTGTTTGCCATTGTGGCTCACAATTTCCATAGGAAGGCCAAAACGGCAAATGATGTGGCTCCAGATAAATTGCTTCATCGCCTCAGCTGTGATTTTTGCTAGTGGCTTGGCTTCAACCCATTTTGTGAAATAGTCTACTGCCACTACCAAAAATTTCACTCGCCCTTGCGCTTGCGGCAGGGGCCCCACAATATCAATGGCCCATTTGTGGAAAGGCCATGCGGAGGTCACTGGAATCAAGTTGTTCTTTGGCCGCATGGTGTTTGGCGCGTGGCTCTGACATGCCTTGCATTTTTGGATTTCTTTTAGCGCATCCAAGTACATGCCTGGCCAATAGTAGCCTGCGCTCATTGCCTTGGCAACCACCATGCGCGGGCCAGCGTGTATTCCGCAGATTCCTTCGTGAATCTCCCTAATCACATAGCTTGCTTCTTCAGCATCCAGGCATTTCATGAGCGGTCCAAGATAAGAGCGTCGATATAATGTACCCTCAAGTAGTTCATAGTTCTGCGCCTTGTGTCTTATCTTTCTCGCCTGTGCGCGTTCGTCCGGTAACTTCCCCTCCTTCAGGAATTCCATTATTGGAGTTATCCAGGATGAAGGGGTTGTTTGAATTACAAGGACAGATTGCGTTTGCACTGACGGGTTGCTCATCACTTCCACCCTGACATCTTTGCCAAAGTGATCAAAATTAGTTGATGCCATCTTACTCAACGCGTCAGCGGACTTGTTTTCGCTGCGCGAGATGTGTATGATTTTGAAGAAGTCAAACTGCTCAACGAGCTTTTTTGCCTGCTCTAGATATAGAGGCATGGTGTTCTCCTTGGCATCATAAAGGCCATTGACCTGTGCAGCTACCAAGTAAGAATCAACATGGGCCTCTAGCCTTTTAACTCCAAACTTGCGCGCAATGCGCAGACCAGCCAGCAGGGCTTCATACTCAGCCTCATTGTTGGTACTCTTGAAGTCCAACCTAATAGCATAAGTATATTCATGATTATCAGGGTCCACCAGTTTGAGGCCTGCGCCGGACCCTTCGTTGTTGGAGGCCCCATCAGTGAATAGCCTCTAAACATCTTCTTCATCATTTGCTCGCGGAGGGTCTACCTCGCGCTGAGCTTCTTCGATCTTTCCCTCTGGGATTTCCGTGATGAAATCCGCTAAAACTTGACCCTTTATTGCTGGACGGGGCTTATAGGTGATCGTGTGTTCACCTAATTCCAGCGCCCACTTTGTCAGCCTTCCGGAGAGCGCGGGGCGTCGCAAGACTTGCTGGATGTTGTAACCAGTCAGAACTTCAATAGGATGACCATTGAAGTATCTATGGAGCTTGCGCGACGCGTGTGTTAGTGAGAAAACTAACTTTTCCATGATGGAATAGCGCGTCTCAGGGTCTGTCAGCACCCGACTCACATAGTATATTGGCGTTTGGATCCCCTTGCGATCCACCAATAATACTGCGCCGATGGCGCGGTCTCCAGCTGACAGGTACAATGTAAGGGTTTCGCCAGGAAGTGGAGCTGTTAGCGCGGGCAGCTTTATGAGACATTCTTTTATCTCACTGAAAGCTTGCTCAGCCTCAGGCGTCCACTTGAATTGGCTCTTCTTCAAGCAGTTCCTCGAAGTGTTAACGAATGGAGTAGATTTGCTGGCGTGGTTCGCTAGGAACCTGTTGATTGACACAAATCTACCATTCAGCTTCTGAACCTCTTTCATGGTGGATGGTGAAGGCATGTCAAGGATGGCTTCCACCTTTTCAGGGTTCACCTTGAAACCATCCTTAGTGACCATTACACCAAGAAATTTCCCCTCTTCCGCGCCGAAAGTACATTTGCTCGGGTTGAGCTTCATGTTAACTTCCGTTAGGCGCTGAAGAGTTTCCTCGATGTCTTTGAGCATTTGTCTCTCCTCCCTGCTCTTGATCACCAAATCATCAACGTAGACTTCTAGATTTCTTCCGATTTGTTCACTAAAAACCGAATCCATAAGTCTCTGATAGGTGGCGCCCGCATTCTTTAAACCAAAGGGCATTTTTGTGTAACAAAAAACACCCTTGTCGGTTCTGAAGGCAGTCTTGTCTTCGTCCTGTGGTGCCATTTGAATCTGGTGATAGCCTTTGTAGGCATCCAGGAAACATTTGAGCTTGAATGGCGCCACGGAGTCCACCTTTGCGTCGATGTTTGGTAGGGGGTAATAGTCTTTCGGACATGCTTTGTTGAGGTCCTTGAAGTCAATACACATCCTCCATGACCCGTTGCTTTTCTTTACCATCACAAGATTGGCTACCCACTTCTGGTATCGGATCTGGCGGATGATGTTTGCGCGCAACAGGTCCTCCACTTGCTCATTCATGGCCTTCGCCTTTTCATCCCCCATGATTCTCTTTTTCTGAGCAATTGGCTCCACCGACTTGAACGTGTTAAGAGAATGTTGCGCCAAGTCTCGCAGGACCCCCGTCATATCGGAGTGTTGCCACGTGAAAACCGACGTGTATTTTGTGAGCAACCTTTTCATTCTCAATCTCGTTTCGTCTGAAATGGTAGCGCCAATTGTGACCGTTTGCTCTGGGAATTTTGGATTTAAAATCCACTTCTCTGGCGCATTGTCCGCCATTGGAAGTTTTATTCTCCCTTCCCGCGGCGTACTTGTCACTGCGCACAAATGATCGCGGTAAACAAATGTTACGCCTGTTGGTGTAGGGAACCCCAATGCGCCGTGCGCTAGCGACGGTACAGCATTAAATTGGGCAATCGTTCCCCTACCCAGGATCATATTGTGGCATGACGTGGTGGGCAAGACCAAGAAGTTGACAACTTCGGCTCGCTTGTGCTCATCATCCCCCATAGTTAGTTCAAACTGAATCTGGCCTAGGGGATGGATGATTTCATTTGAAACACCACAGATTGGTGCGTTCACAATTTCGAGCCGCGCTTGGTCTGCCGGGTCTAACTTTCTGAAACATTGCTCATACATAATGTCATATTCGCTTCCAGTGTCCACCAGGACCTTTGACACTTCGTAATGAGCAATGTGTGTGGTGATGACGAGAGGACTGCTTATTGAAGGGCCTCCCCTGATTCTTGGGAAGATGACTTGCTGCTCGCGCCAATCTCCGTGGATTTGCGCGCTTCTCTTTTTTGACGTCTGCCCTTGTCGTCCCCCCTCAGCCACACAGATTCTTTTGTATTTCTTGCTGGCAGAGGCTCCTTCCGGTTGCTCATCTTCTATTCTTTGGTTTTTCACCAAGTGAGCCAACCTGCCTGATTTTACATCCTTCTCGATCGCATCCTTTAAATGATGGCATGCGTCGGTGTTGTGGCCCGGGGACCTGTGAAATTCACAATATTTGCCACTGTTTTGCGGTCCCTTGTAGTGTAGTTGCTTGGGGGGCTTGAATTGAACATTCTCAGTACTTAACACCTGTGAAGGTGTTTTAGTGAGGGGTGTCCATATTCTTGGCAGAGGTCTGCTAGGATCTCTGCCGCCCTCCCTCTTGTCACCCTCCCCGCGATTACGAGCATCTTTTTGGGGCTGGGGTGAGCTTGGTTGGGCTTGCTTTTCTGCGGAAGAAAAACTTGTTGGCTGCAACCTGGACCATACTGAGTTCTGTTTGGCCCTCTTCTCTTTGCTGCGCGGTGATTCAGCCTGATGCGCTCTTTCTCTTACCCTATCTTGGGCAATCTGTTTTTCATTTCTCGCGAAAACTCGCGATGCCTCCATTAACTTGGCCCACGTGGTGGGCATGCCATCTTTGCTTACGAGAGCTCGTCGTAATTGATCACTGCGCGCGCCTTGTATAAAGGCCACGCGCAGGAGTTGCTCGGTTATACCTCCGATTGCCAGAGACTCCTGATTGAACCGAGTGATGTAATCTTCAATCGTTTCATCATTCCTGCGTACGCAGTGCATGATGTCATCAGGATCGCGCGTGTGCCTGCGCTGCTGTACGAAGTGGGCTTGGAACTTTTCTAATAGTTCCTCGAACCCATCAATTTGCCCAGTCGGCAAGCTCTCGAACCATACTCGCGCCGCGCCCGTTAGGCAGCGAGCAAACATATGACACCATGTTGGCATCGTCCAGCTCTCCAGGTTTCCCGTGTTGTAAAAACCTTGCAAGAAATCGTCTGGATCTGTCGTGCCGTCATACTTACCCAAACCACTTGGCATCTTGGTCTTGTGCTGGATGGGAGCCTGCGCGATGCGCGCAGTGAACTTTGAGTGTTTTACCAAGATGGCTGGTCTGTAGGGTGTGGTTACGTCCACTTGCCCTCTGACTGGTGGGCTGTACGGCATGTGCAGATCCAGATCGGCTCTGGCTCCAGGCGCCATGTTCACAGGCGCGCGGAGCTGTGAGCCTCCTGCATGAGTATCCCGCGTCTTCCTCATGCTATGCACTTCTTCATCACTGAACTCAGTGTGTGCAGTGTGAATAGAATGTCCTTCTTCCGGCGCGCGCGGCCTTTTTGTAGTCTGCTTATCAAACGCTTGTCTTTGTGTTTGGTCGGCTAGCTTCTTCTGTTTGACCATTTCATTGTACTTTTCCATCAGACGCCGCTGCTCGTTTATGAGCCATTCATTCGGATCATTTGTTTCTTCTTCTGGACCCATTGGTCCTTTCAGTTTCGCGCCGGCCATATTTTGTAACATGAGATCGTCTGGAGGAGTTTCAGTCTGGCCGTGAGGGGCTGTGACGAAGGGACGGTTGCTGGTGGTACGCGTAGAATCACGCGGAACCCTCAGAACCTGTTGTCCGTCGTTAACACCCTCACGTTCAATATCCTCCAGAGCTTGATCAATGTTACGAACGCCAGAAACCATGGTGATTGATTTTTTTTTATGTAGATCTGATGAGATCTGATTGCCGATATAACAGTGGATGGCGCCAATGAAGAAACGTGGATCTATTCGCTGGTAGCAGATCTACTTTCCTCGGGTTTTGATTGTACTATTTCACCGATGGTTCTTCTGGGTCTGTGTTCTTCCACCTACAAAATGAACAGCGCCGTTACTTACCCCTCAGAAAGGGACAGAGGGGTCCTCTTTGGGGTAACCCTCCGGCGTGAGAATCAGTATATGGTGGAGAAGATAATAATGTGTGTGTAAAGGAATCTCAAGAGTATTGCTTAATTGCTGAATACTCTTTGATTGTGAGACTGTGTGTTTGTATGTAACTGACTGTGAGTGAATGTAATTCAATATGATTGAATGTGATATCACTGCCTGTAACTGTCAATGATTGAGTATGAATGTGTCCATCAAAGTGGAGTTGATGCTGTATTTATAGTGCTAGGGTTTCCACTAATTGAGCTGAGATCAGATTAGGGTTTTGTTGGCCTCCTCCAATCGATTTGCGCCACGTGTCCTCGGAGACACCTGGTGCTTTTTCATTGGTTATAATCACGTGGTAACCCATGAGTCATGCTGAGCTGTCCACCTTTCATTTAGCAGCTGTCAACATCAGCATATCCTTATTCCTTAAAAAGATGCCTTCTGGAAGGTTGTCTGACGTGCACAATCAAGGTTGCCCTAATCCTGATTTGGATAAGAACGAGGTTGATTATGTGCACGTGTGATATGCGCCCATCCTGAGGATGCACGAGGTCTTCTCTTTATTCTCACGCGCAGATGTGATATGCACGAGCATGTGATATGCGCCGCGCGCTGATGCGCTGCGCGCATATGTGATGCGCGAGCATATGTGTGCCTGGGCAGATGTGATATGCACGAGCATGTGAAATGCGCCGGGCGCCGATGCGCCGCGCGCATATGTGATGCGCGAGCATATGTGTGCCTGGGCATATGATGCCTGAGCATGTTTTGTATGCGCCATGCGCATAGGTTTTGGCTTTGTGCCTTCATAATGTCTTTATCTTGTGGGTTGACCCGCCTTGCTCGGTGTTGAGGCGGGTACATACCTCTTCACTACCATCAATTGCTTTAGCATCAAACAAAATTATTAGGGCGTGGGTACGAGAATCCCGCGTATTTCGGTCAATACGAAACCTGACGATATGAGAAATGAGATTAGCTGTAAAACACGAAGTGGGACCCTGCTGCCTTCCATACGTCAAATCTGTGTCACCCATGTCGGATTTTATTATTATGCCCAAAGGGGCCCACATTGCATTTTTATTTTCTATCTTAACCCCTTAACACTTCCCTCCCTTCGGATTTTGTTAGAAACTATGTGACGAGTTTTAAGTTTTAATAACCTCACTTTCATGCACACTAATAAACAATATTATTAGTTTTGAACGGAAAAATAAATTATGATGGATGATGATTAGAAATAGTTAATTTATGGTCTGTTTGGTATGGGGTAATGGAATGAGCGATGGAATGGAATGAACGAGGTAATGGAATGAATCGTTACCATTCCATTTACATGTTTGGTTACCATATGAAATGAAATGAATTATTAGTTTTAATTTTTTGGTAAGCAAGAAAAACACAGAATAGAATAAAATAAAAATGGTAGTGAGTGGCGGTTGGGTGGTGGTGGGTGGCGAGCAATAATGGTGGTGGCGGTGGTGGGCGGCGATGGCGATGGGCGGGAGCCAGGAGCGTTGTTGGTGGTGGCGGTGGTAAGCAACGGGTGGCGGGCGGTGGTGGTGACGGGCGGGAGCGATGGTTGGTGGTGGGCGACGCTGGTAGGTGGTGGTTTTTGGTGGCGGTGGAGGGGGGTGGTGGTGGCGGAGGCGAATGGTGGTGGTGGCGGCTGACGACGGAGGCGGTGGTTGGTGGTGGCGGGGCGAAGAGGCGGTTTGGTGGTGATGGGATGGTAGTAGAGGTGATATAGTGTAAAAGAGGGATTAAATGAAATAAAAACAAGGGGGTGGATGGAATAAATTTAGGGTGTATCGGGGGGAATGGAATGGACATGGTAATGGGTGATTTCATTTCATTGACCAACCAAACACATTTTTTTTCTTTCCATCATAATGGTACATTCCATTCCGCTTCTCATTCATGCATACCAAACACTACCTTAGTTTTAACAAAAAATCAAATCAAAAGAAAGAAAATTTTTAAGCCACTCAGTTCAAGATAAATTGATTTTTGTCATTACAACTAACTATCCTTAAAACTGAAAAGTGATAAATCGAATAAAAAATAAGATTGGTCTTCCTATCATTCTCCTTAGTGGGTGTTTGAGTTTCTTATTTTGCCTCTTATAACTTTTTATTAAGTTAATAAGTTATAAAAATGTAACATGTGGAACTTTTTCTTTTACAGTATAAGCAATACCAAACACCTTAATACTTTTCAAAAAATTTATAAGTTATAAATTGTTAAAAATAAACAATCCCAGACACCCTCTTAAAAATAATGTCATTCTAAGTCATTCAAATCACCCACTATAAAGGGTAGATAATACCTTTCACCACATTTCTTATGAATTTGAAGGACTTAAATAAACCAATCCACCACCTATTTTTTTTATTTATTTATTTAGGTTTTTAATTTTTCATTAAAAGTCTTTAAATTATTTTATGATTTTCTTACTACATTCCATTTCATCAGATAACTTAGTTTTGTGGAGAGTCAATAGAAACAATCATAATCATTTATCTTGTTTGATGTATGATTCAAATTTCGAATTAGTTGATAATAATTCTATAACTATATTGAAGTTTCTTTTGTTTAATTAAATGGACTTTGAAATTGTTATAATCCTTAACAAGATCTCCTAAAGTATTTCACTCTTCTATCTCAACAAAATCAAATTCTTATACTTTAAAAACAATTTAGGATTGATGAAGTCTTTAGGCTTTGGTTTATTTTAGATCACATGGAGGAGCAATTGAGTCGGGCTATTATTAAGTTAATTAGGCCAATACATTTATATCTTGGTGGCTAAGCTAAAAACCCTAATTAATCTCAGTCTATTTATATCCCTCGATTTATAATTATAATCTTTTGCACCTGAATATTGAAATAAACTAGTTGCAGTCCATAAATATAGGTTTGCCACTGTGACAAAACAACGTAAATTTCTTATGTCGCTTATCTTTTATTGTTTGTTGTTTATTGTGTGATAATCGTGTGTGCAAGATTGTGCGTTGTCGATTTCGCATTGCCGCATAGCAACATTTATTACCGCTTATCTACACCTCCCTTATAGCCTAAAATAATATAATAATCCATGCATATGTAGGTTACATAATAAATTGTTCATATTGTGTGTGCGTGCTTTTTTTTTTTTAACTTCAAGGAATAAAAACATAACATGCTTTCTTTCTAGAAGGCGTTGATCATAGAAGCTATGGATTGCATTTTATCATCTATAAATACATTTTTTTCCCAATGTACATGTGTATCCCATCTAGGGAGCATACATTTCTTAAAGACCAACACTAAGCATACATTTCTTAAAGACCAACACTAATATTGTAATATGTATTAGTTTATGATGGAGGACAAATATTTACGACCTAAGGATTCCAATGATAGTCAATCAGTTATTAGAATATTTAACTAGGTTTATTATTTAATTGAAACTGAGTCCTATTATTTTAAAAATACTATGTAGCAAAAGACTTGCATATTATTTATATTTGTAAACCTTACCTAAGTGTCAGATGCCCGTTGAGCTGCTTCTAGAGGTATTTTTATGACTTTACGTGTTGTTTGTAAGTAGCCTTTTTTTTTATTGTAATTCTAGATATGATCTATTTGTTCTGCTCGTTGTATTATATTCAATTAGTTGCTGATATATATTTTTAATGGAATTATTTTATTAGTCATTAAAAGAAAAAATAAGGTATACTACGATAAGAAAAAGGTGTAATTATATAGATTTTTTGAAAGACAGATTTCTTGTTTTCTGTAGAACTAAAACCTATTCCTTTGGATATTTAAAAGACTTTTTATCTAAATCTCTGTCACTTAGCCACCTGCCGGTCCAACCCAAAACTAAGGACGGAAAATAAAAAGTAATTATAGTTATTGAATGAATATAACGTTTATTATTAGGGAAAATTCCCAAAATAAGTATTTATGAAAACAAAGTTCTTATTTTAGGCATCATTTGTAAAAATTCCAGAAATAGGTATTATAAACCAGTCGTGACGAATAGTTTGTAGAACCAATTAAAAGTTGCCATGTGTTCTTAAACTAACCATAACGAGCACGTTCACTAATCAATTACTCGTTACGACTAAATAAGTTTATGCTTCGTAATCAATGCCTACGAGTTATTTATAAATCCTTTAGTCGCGACGACTAGTTTACCTAGTTTACATTCCCTACACGAGTAATTTATCAGTAGTTAACTCGTCGCGACTAGTTTTAGCCTTATAATCTACTAGTCGCAATTAGTTTAACCTTATAATCTACTCGTCGCGACTAAAGGACTTATGAATTACTCGTGGGCGTTGATTACGAGTCATGAAACTTATTTAGTCGTAATGAGTAATTGATTAGTGAACGCGCTCGTTACGGTTAATTTAAGGACACGTGACAAGTTCGAATTGGTTTTTACAAACTACTCTTCACGACTAGTTTATTATACCTATTTTTGAATTTTTTTTGCAAATGATACATAAAACTAGAATTTTGTTTTCATAAATGCTTATTTTAGGAATTTTCTCTTATTATTATGATTGCCTCCTATAAAAATAGGCAATGTCGAGCTCTCGAGTGCCCAAAAAAATTCACATGGTATGGATGCAACAGGTGATATTGATTAGTCAACCCTCTTCTGACTCTTCATTGTAACTGCCATCCTTTCAGCCTTCATACCATTCGCAATCTTTTAATAGATTCTCTCATTCTATAATTAAATTGTGTATATTATTGTTATCGGGCCACCAACGGGTTACTGACCGGGTTCAATTAGGTTATGCAGGAAAGGCGCAGCAACTGATGCCGGTTTGATTTTCAAGTTGAACTTTGGGTTCACGGAGCCGGAGATGAAGCCGAGATATTGTTGGGGATTTTGATATAGCAACCTTAACTATTTAGAGAGTCGTGTGATAACTTTTAGATTAAAAGTTATTTTGATGGTTCTTCAAAATACTTTAATTAGATACAACTTTAAATTGAAACAAGAATTTAGCATGAAATTCGTGAGGAAGATGAACCAGTTGCTATATCAATTGGAAGGAGCGTCATATATCTCTCCAAAAGTAGTTGGGTTTGGATAATTGCCTTAGGCAGTTATTATACAAATTTTAAATTATATTGATATGCATCCAAAATAAATCTTAGAGAAAATTACTATTTGAGTCAATGTGGTTTAAGGCGGAGGCACAATGAGTCCTCGAAAATTTTTTGAACTGGTTGAGTCCCTGTGGTTTCAGAAACGAACCATCTGAGTCGCTGCCGTTACTTAACTTTCAGGGTAAAACTTTCATTTTACTGAAACCACAGGGACTCAAGTTGTTCGTTTCTGAAACCACGGGGACTCAACCAGTTCAAAAACTTTTTCAAGGACTCATTGTATCTCCGCCTTAAAACCACATGGACACAAATAGTAATTTTCTCTAATTCTTATGATTATGTGTGACATAATCATAAATTAATTTTATATTGGAATTTTATATTATATGAATATGCATGTTTGCCAACACCCGATTTTCCAATACTCAGTCATACCTGAACTCGGTTTCATACTCGAACCCAGGTATTTGAAAAGCCCGATTTGTACACCTCTAACTAGAGATGCGGACCGGTTTTTTAAGACCCGGGTTTTTGATACCCGAACCCGTACCCGACCCTATCCGTAGGGTACGGATAGGGTATGCATTTCAGTACCAAAACTAGTACCCGGAACCGGACCCGATTTATACCCGGTAATACCAGAATGCCGGAACCGGTTCCATACCCGGAACCGGGTTTCTCCAATACCCGAAACCGGGTTTTTCAAATACCCGATTTATATCCGAATTTACCCGAAAAATACCTGAAAAATTACCCGAAAATACCCCCAAAAAGTGCAACCTCTTAAAAATCCAATCTATACCCAAAAAAATACCGGTGGAAAAGCAAAAAAAAAACCAAAAAAACTCAAAAAAACCTGAAAATAGGGTTTATTCAATACACGGAAATAGGGTATTCAAATATCCCGTTTTAGAATACCCGGTTCTATACCCGATCCGAACCCGATGCATAGGGTATGGTTTTTACTACTAGACAATACCTGGACCCGAACCCGACTCGGGTATGGCAAATACCCGATTTTCCAATACCCGGTCATACCCGAACCCAGGTATTTAAAAAACCCAATTTGTACACCTCTAACTCTAACCTCAACACTTGTATAGGACCTTGTAATCAGTTTATAAAACAAATATTCGTAACTTGTGAAGACCAAAATAAAAATAAATTTATAGCCCAAAACAAATTGGTTCACGACCTGACTATCTAAATAAATGTTTGAAGAACTTGGAACCCAGTTTTGGAGCCCAAATCTGAAAAAAAAAGGCCTAGTAGAGTTAAAAGATGATACAGGTCAAAATAAAAAGTATGACCCGATACTGAAAACTCATTTAGCCCAAAACAGAATCCTACAAAAGCGGGAGGTCTTTTGTGCTTTTTTCCCTTCATCCTGGTGTTCGGTAGGGGTGTAAACGAATCGAGCTAACAAACATAATCGAAACGTAAATAATGAACATAAATGGACACTCACAAACATAAATGAACAAACATAATGGGTGTTCATATTCGTTTATTTGCTTAAATGAACACACAATTTTGTTATGTTCGTTTGTTTATTAAAGAGATAAACGTAAACAAACTTTTCGCCAAACAAATCATGATCGTGTGGTATCTTTACATGCCTATTATATTCTGTAATGTCACGTGGCTAATGCAATTTTCTATTTTTCTTGATTATTAATTAGCGGTATTTGGCTCAGTTACCGCAAAAATGATTATATAATTCTATAAAAACTTTAAGAAGTTAGCTTAACAATTTTTTACACAACAGCGTGAGAGGTGAAAACACATTAAATAGGCATTTAAAATGTAGAAATCTCTTACATGTTAATAACACTTCTTGATATTTGTGTTTCAAAGCGGTTGTGCAAACTTCTTGTATTGATGATAAAATATATAGATACCTGCAGTGCAAACATGACGGTAGAAGAAAATTGTAATATTAACAAATGAGAAATCCAATCAATCATACTCCTTTTATATATATAGTAAAATATCAAAAAATCAAAATTGACAGTATAAAGTTAAAATTAAACGCCTAAAACATGAAAATAAATGGAATTCATGGTTTAAGCTTTATCACAATAAAACGGAAATTAATCAAAAAATCT
Organism: Bidens hawaiensis; assembly: GCF_021521415.1. Lineage (NCBI taxonomy): Eukaryota > Viridiplantae > Streptophyta > Magnoliopsida > Asterales > Asteraceae > Bidens > Bidens hawaiensis. The sequence continues at coordinate 32,104 of NW_027499271.1, forward strand.
ATTACCGGGGAAAATGGTCGAAGACAACATGTGGGCTCAAGGCAAAGGAGATTTAGATTGAACGTTTGGGCACAAGGTACATTACGTTTGTTTGCTACATACTTGGATATTGATATTGAACGTGGAATACAATAAAGGAGAACCCCCATATGGCCATATACATATATGTATAACGAGCATAACTTGAACCCTTAATAACGACCGATCCGTTAAAATATTTATGTCCTTAAACATGGTGGGCTTTGTAACTCTAGATGAACCAAAATTAACTTCCAATTTAAGTCAAATGCTTTTCAGTTTTTCTAATTTCTATCCATATATGTACCTAGGGCTATTAAAAAGCTCGAGACTCGAAGCTCGGGCTCATGGCTCGTTCAACAAAAGCTCGAATAAAACTAGCTATAAAAAGTTGGTTTGAAACATCTTGAGTTATTTGGATCATTTTTCTAACCGAGCCAAAATCGTCCCAGACTTGGCTCGTTGACTCGATCTTAAGCTCCTATATGTACCAACTCTAGTGAACAATTCCGTATCAAAACAAAATTAGATTCATGATTCATAAGGAAATTTTTAGTATAATTATGTCACATAAATGTGTATCTAGGTGTTGTGTAAAGTGGTGCATCATCCCATGAGGTTGGGGTACTATTATTATTAGACTAGATTGCCCTAAAAAAAGGTAACCATCCGAAAATGCCAATTGACTATATTTTAATTTTTGGAAAGGTTTGTGTACGGGTTAACCATTCAACGAGGTATAACGTATCTTATAATTCAAAAATCACATTTTCAAAATTTTACTAATCTTAAAAGATTTCATTAAAGTGTTTTGAAAAATTTTGACCTATATAGTTATCTAGATATATAGATCTATTAAGGTCATGTGTAATTGGGCATTATATGTGTAGATAAAGCCTTTACATCATCTCCATAGCATTATGGAGCATTGTAAGGACATATGTGATTTTACGATAAAGCTTATATATGTCTTGAAGTGTAATGATTGACTTTACATAAGAAGTATTGACGTGAGGTCGAAGACTCGCGCAAAAATAAACCAATTACAACTAACTAGATAGCGGTAAGTGGGTGTCGAACACGAGGAGTTTGTGGAATATGTGTTATTAGAATAGCTCAACAATTAACTATTATAAATGTAATTGACAGAAAGTAATTTTCAAGTTGGTTTTTGATTTAATTTTAAGAACTAAATTAACTAACACGAAAGTTGTAAACAATTCAAGCAAGTATTTCTCTTGGAATTCGGGTTATCACGCAACACTTTTGTTTAAGTTCAATAGATAAATCATAATATCTTGATTTTGTGTAAATGTAATTGTTTGTGATTAATCAAGAACTAAGTACTCGGATTACTAGAACGTGAGGTTGTTACTTGTTAATCAATTAATATGTTTTTAACCCTAATTCCTTCTACTAAATCTCAATTGTTAACGACACCAAGAACGTATAGAACGAAACTAGGTTTAAACAATATGGACAAGTTACAAACAATCAAAAAACATCATAGTTATACTAACATAAACAATTAGATAACCAATCCAAATTCAAGAACAATAAACATAAGTGTATTGTGAATAACCTTACAGCCAAGAGAAACACCAAAGGGTTTAGCCACACATGGTTGGTTTCATCAATCCAATGTTTAATCCAATGCAATCAAAGATTATGATGTTAATCCTCAATTAGAAATACCCAAAATATTGTTCCAAGGCTCCAAAATCACCCCACACAATTGTCTAGTTTGTCTTCCCCAAGAATGGAACCCAAAAGTCCTTTACAACCCAGTTTTCGAGTTGTAACCGACATTAAAATGCTGAGGCTACAGTAAGCTACGGTGGCTACCGTAAGCTCTGAAGTTCTTACGGTGGAAAGTGTCTGTTTACGGTGGCTTTTTATGGCAGACTCCTAACGTAGCTTACGGTGGCTACCGTAAGCTACGGTAGACCCAGTTCAAAATTCCATTTTTCTTTATCAATTCTTGGTTGTTGACTTCCCGCATTGACTCTCTTGTTCCTTTTCATTTGAACACACTTGAGCAACCTTTTCTCCTCATTTGTACATGCGTTAACACAACATAGTGTAGTAATCCAAATCCTTGAATTTATACATAAACGCACACGTTTTAACTCGAATTACGACACTTAAAGGTGGCTCTACAATCCACCCGTCACATCCCCACACTTACATGTTGCTTGCCCTCAAGCAACTCAAACAATTTCTTGTTTTTAAAACATAACCACTAAACATACCACAAAGAGAGAAGTGCGAGAAGAGATTCTAACCAATCATATGATTTCTTTTTTATTTTATAATTATTTATATAGAAGGGTATATTAGTGAAATTTAAAGTGCTTTGTTTTGTAACTCATGCCCATTAATGGTTTAATAATTAATGATAAATTACTAGCAAATGGTAAGTTACATTATTATTATTATTATCATTATTTATTTCATCTAAAATTTGAACAATTAGAATCTATTTGATCTAAGATCATTTTATTCTAAGACATGACTAATCATCATCATCATCATTTGATCTCAAATGTGATTTTTCCCCTTTGATTTTAATCAATTAATGTAGTTAAGCTTATCTATGTAATGCAGATATAGTTACGTAATGTGATGTATGCGCACTTTAAAATGTTGTGTAGTTATAACTAATGTAGTGTAGACATATCTAATATACTGTAGGCAAAATTAATGTAATGTGGCGTAGGCACACTTTTCAAATGTTGTGTAGTCATAACTAATGTAGTGTAGTGTCGGCACACTTTCAAATGTTGTGTACCCATAACTAATGTAGTGTAGATACGTATCGTTTGACTGTTTGTATCCAGACAACGACGTATGTTCGTACATGGGTATGTATGTACGTACATATTTGGGTGTACGTTGGTGTGATAGTATGTATGTACTTAAGTGTTTAGGTGTGTACGCCTGTAGTTAGGAGGGATGTATGTGCGTAGTTGTAAAGTTTCATATGCACAGGGTTTTATATAGGTATGACTATATGTAAGTACATATGTGTCCCGGTATGTACCTGGGTTATTCGGTAGGTATGTACGTACGAACGTAGGTATGCATGCATGTACATTTTTAACATCCAAATAAACAGCTTTAATTATTATATTCCCTTCATTTTAAATTCCTGTGTAACATCCAAATAAACAACGAATGTGTGAAATAAAAAAGATTAAATTCCGGTGCAAATATCCAAATAAACAACTTTGTTAAATATTAAGTTGTCATCATTTTAGTATAAAATTTATTAAAAACAAGTTGTACCTAAAAATAAAAATTTATATTATGTATCTGCAAAAAATAAAATGCATTCAATGTTTAATTACCTTTACTTTTTGTTAGCTACACACTAATGACTTATTTGCCCTTGTAAGCAATAAACATCTAGTAAATAGTTATTGATATTTACTAAATTGCCATGGTGTAAAATATACCATTGATTTGTGTAATTAATGGTTGAGATTTACTTCTCGCACTTCTTGCTATAATATCACTTCTCGCAAGATCCATCTCATATATATATATATATATATATATATTATATATATATATATATATATATAAATTGAGTTGTACCAATGGCCAATTTGGGGGGTGGGGGTCGGTCGGTAAACTTGCACTTTGGTAAAACCCGAGCGTAATGATCACGGGCATTGAGACGGCAAGTGTGCGTGAATTTGACGGTTTCCGTGAGTTTTTGTTGTGCTACCGGAACTAAAACAAAAAAATACGTTTTGTAGGTTTCCTTTACGTTCGTTATATTAATCGAACTAAAAAAACAAAAACAAAATCACAGACCAATATGGTGATATATATAATTATGAACTTTGCGGCACCAAAGTTCATAATTATATATATTAGTAGTAGTAATAGTAATTAGTTTTTTTTTTGAAGGACTAATTTCATTGAAAGATAATAATAAGTTTATACTAGCAATGAGCTAGCCTATAGACACCTTTGACATCCAACCACAAACACACCTTAAAATACCATCGTTAACTAATTAAAAAAAAAACCATGTCAAACACAATTCACCTCTACTAACTTCTTTCTATTTTTCATCAAAAGAAACCTGAACCCTCTTGACGTCTTCCTTGATTCTATTAATTTCGTTTGTTGTCAAATAAGGCTTCGTTTCTTGACTTCCAAAGACACCAACATGTCATACTAATCACCGATTGAATTGCTTTATGTTTAACCTTATCATAACCGCCATTGAGGTGTGTTTTGAAAAGATCTTGAATCTTGAATGCAAACACCGGGGGATACCCACCAACTACTAACAAACTGCCACATCACGGATACAACATAACAAAATATGTTCCACAGCCCTGGGGCTATTTACAACTATCCAATTATGGTCAAATGTGTTTTGCATTCTAAAAAGAGATATATTCCACGTAAGCATGCCAAGTGCGCAAAAAATGGTCCAATTCAGCAAGAAAACTAACGGAGTTAGGATCTGTTAAGTTCGGGAGTGCAGGGTGAAAGTCGGAAGTGATGGGTAACAAATCGAAAGTTGAGAGTGGCATCGGCCAATAGGAGAAAGTTGATAGTGTTAAAAACCAATATCCTTCAAAAAACGTTAGATTAACCTACCGTATATAGGTTATTCATTGACGAAAACTGATAAATATATATTACTTATAAAAATGTTCGAATGAAAACCGGTAAATTTACATGAGAAAAAAAGGTCAACTAACCTTCGCCATAATGCTCCAATCTCGCAACTTCAGCATTAAAGTAAAATTGATCTAATTTAGCATACATTAGCGTATTAAATCTGCATATAAAGTTCATGATCATGCATATATTTGAAGTACAATAATTACAAACCCACTATTATAAATGTAAACTAGGAAAATACAACAAGCCATTTCTTCCAACTCCAAAAGCACACACAATATGTATATATGTATCACAAATTATATATCAAATGTTGTATTTATCACAAATTATCAAATGGGCAATCTTTACTGTTTTTCCTATACTAATATACTTGATTAACATAATCAAGTACTGCTAGAAGAACACTATGCCATTGTCTTCGATATCCCCGTTGACAAATTCCATTGGGGAAGGCATGCTAAAATCCAAACCAAAATCAGAAAACAGCCCAGATTCATGATCTTGACACTTGGTGCTTGAGTATGCGGTTGTTTGGTTTGTTGATTCCTCCAGGCCAGTGTTGTGGCACAGTTGTGAATAATCAGGGCGGTTATAATCGATTTGGTGAAGGTGGTTGCAGACAGGTATACTTTGTTGGAAAGGGTTATTGGTGACTTGATGGTGGCAACCACACAACGGTGGTCCACTATCGGTTGTATGAAGAGAATACGAATCTGTATTCGGTGAAGTAACATAAGTTATGTTGTTTTGTGTGTTAAATTCGTTGCTATTTTCTCCTTTTGCTTTGTAAAATACTCTACATAACACCCAATCTTCCTGTCAATTCAAATTCGACCAAAAAGTTTGTTACACTTAATTATTATATATAAGTTTCGTATACGCATTTGAACTAAATATAGTCTTTGAAAACAATTATGTAGTACTGTACATGTTGATGCATCTTTATTGCTTGATGCCGGGACTGTTAGTGCAATATCTAAGCTTACAAGGAAATAGTTTACAAATTGATTATAAGTTTTATTTTTGCTTCAGAAATCTATAGCCTCTTGGTATCAAGGTGTGCTAAAAAGCGTGTCCCTGAAGTGGCTTGGGGTTTAAATCTCATGGTGAACATATATTTAGATTTAAGAGTAGGATTAGAGGGAGGGTGAGTTGAGGTCTAAAAAAGTGTGTTTACATGTGTGTGTATACTGGATGATTGATACAAACCTTAGGAGGAACATGAGGGTTTTCAAGACGAAATTCGTGCATGATCCAACCAGTTTTAATCCCATTCGGAGCTCGGTTTCTGTAAAACACTAAAGTCTTTCTCATCCCCGCAAGGACACCAGTTTTCGGGTCAACAACTGTTCTATCTTTCCCAGTAGCCTTCCAGTACCCAGTTTTCGTGGCCCTGTTGGTTCGATATCCTGTTGCATACTTGCGATCACGAAAACTAAAGAAATACCACTCGCTTGAATTGAGTTTCGCCACCTCTTCAAATCAAAAACAAAAGACGAAGAAATTTCATAAGATCTTAATTAAAATCCCTAATAATCTTATTAGATGTAAATTCAAATATGTATATATATATATATATAGCTATCATCAGAGTTTATGCAATACCTTAAAGCAAACTCAATCAAAGCCCAAAATGATATGAACACTGTACATGTATTAGGATTGCAAGCAAATATTTCCGGTTTTGCTTAAGAGGATTCAAATCAATAACTAAAAAAAGATAGAATTTGGTTTATTGTTTATTTCAGAATATGTCTTTAATTATTAGCTTGGTATCATTAACGTGTGAGAGAGAATGTGTATGTATATTATTCATATTCCTTCATATTGTATATATATTCACGGACTGTGTATATATGCTGGCTTACAGCAATAACGTGTACCATTGCTTCTGAAGTTCTACAACTTTACCTTTTCCAGAACCAAGAATTCATCTATACGTTTCCATGTTATTCGGTTTACATTAATCATTCCTTCACCTTAATATCCATCTTGACAAACATACACACATATGCACACAAACATAGATATATATGTACGTATATATTCCTTTAAAAGATGAGAAGGCTAGGGGTGATAAAAAATAAAAAGATATTCCTGGAAAGCAATCACTTTATTCAACTCTATATATAAAATCTTGATCTGAGGGTATATATGAAACAAAAGCATATCATACATAGAGTTAAAGATTGGCCAAGATAAAATAAGACAGATTCAGATCATTAAAGTCTTCGAGGATGTAACCATGAATATGGCAATAAAAGTAGTAAAAGATGGTAACTGATTATGTCATGTTATTTCTAATAATATATTTGATGGAGAAAGTACTACACGTAACACTGACACGCGAATTACGCATGATCTGTGTTACTAACGATTGCGAATTCGTGCACTTCTAATTGTTACATGAATATCTAATCAGACACACATGAATTTGTTGAGAGTTGTGAGAGGAAGATATTAAGAACAAATAAACCATCAAAGGGACAGAAGAAATACCAGGAAGCTGCCATGGCTCACAAACATGAAGATCAATTTCCACAAGAGTACCCTTTAACACATCTTCATTTGCTATCTTCTTGTAAAGATAGTGGCAAACCAACTCTTCATCACTTGGGTAGAATCTAAACCCTGGTGGCAACTTTGCTCCTATATCATTCAAACCCATCCTGATTGATCAAGACTCTCTTTCCAAAGAGGTGCCAATTCTTGCTCAGAATCCTATAAAATATTGTGCCTGAAAAAGCTATATCATATCATGTATATATATCAAGAATTGCAGTGTGTAAGCAAGCACTAGGACTTGATGAAGACAGGATACAAATATCGTCCAATCTAAAGCTTTATAAGATTTGTTGCTAATGTGGATTTAATTTTTTACAATATAATTATAAAGATATGTATAGATGTGTGTATATATGTATATGAGTATATATAATTATATATGTATATATAGAGGTGTAGACAGGTACCTTCCGGCCTCTTAACAATCATTAAAAGTATTATTCTAAGTGTTTATGATTATGCTTCCATATAGGTAAGGGAAAATCATCAAAATTGCAATCTTAACCAACGAGTTTATCATAATAGTATTTAACTTTTAAAATTTTCAATCAAACGATGTTTAACAAGTGTCTATTGGCGCATCAAATTCAATCTTATCACAACAGATTTTAATGTTGGCACGTTAGATGTCTACCGCTGTAGATCGATTCTCTTGCGTCACAACAAAATTTGTTACCGTTTCAAAACCTGTTGTTCAGGCGCAAAAGTATGTGTAAAGTGAAGGTTTCTAGGTGATTTAAACAAATTCTTAACTAAAAACTTAAATAATGTTAAATGATATGTATATAAAATAAAAAAGTCAACGTCTAAATTGTTAATTTTAAAAGACCGTGCTTAGTGGACACTGCCCGCACCGCCACCACAGCCCCATGTCAAAGCCACGTCCAACAAATCTACCACGTCTCCTTCTGCCGTTAACTTGTAAGAATAAATATATAATAATATATATTTATATATGGCCATTATAATCATTTATATTATAATAGATCAAAATTATTAACATATCTTATTAAATATTAGCTTGATAATTGTTGATGAACCGTATTACCTTTATTAATAAAGTGTTTTCCCTTGAGTGTATATATAAAAAGAATAAATTAACATTATAACCTAATAATAAAAAAAAACACAAATATAATTTTGTGTGCCTCCTCTATTGCAAAAAGAGTTCCTCTCAAGAACCCTGACACCATCATTCACTATACATCTTAAAGGGGAGCTCGATCAATTGTTGATAAACCGTATTACCTTTATTAATAAAGTGTTTTTCCTTGAGTGTATATATAAAAAGAATAAATTAACATTATAACCTAATAATAAAAAAAACACAAATATAATTTTGTGTGCCTCCTCTATTGCAAAAAGGGTTCCTCTCAAGAACCCTGACACCATCATTCACTATACATCCTAAAGGGAAGCTTGATCAAGATGACAAACATATCAATTACATCATTCTCTCATGCGGTTATTACTCCCCCTGCTGTAACAAGTTCATAGGTTTATTATTATTTATGTTTTTTATTACTTACATAAAAAACTGATCAACACAACTAGCCTGTGCCCCTGCCCGTCAAGGCCAAAATGGTGATGACTGACACAAAAACATGCAAAGTGGTGATGACTCGGATTGGTTGGCACTTGGCTCCACCCTCTACTCTTCACAACACACAATCTTAAGAGTCAAAATGATAATTTGATGATTTTTTCCATGGAACTTCCAAGAAAGACCAAGGTCACAAGGAATTGTCTGTACCTGTTACTTCACCTGTTTTAAAAAAAATTATTATTATTTTTTTTAATTTTATATGTGAGTCGTGTTATGTAAGATTCAAATATCTAGGAGAAGATTAGGTTAATAACTAATCCAGTACGTCACAAAAAAAGAGATTATAGTAACATAATCTTTCCATCGGCCAATTTTAATTATTTCAGAACGTGTACATCTAAACCATGGATGCCACCTTCTTTTTCCTATATTAAACCGTTAACAACCTCTATTGAGACCGACATTTGTAGTCCATCATAACGGTTTCCATTTTTTTAATTACAGCTTTTTATATAATTAAAAAACTACAGATTGATTTTTTCTTTTAAAAAGTAAAATTATATTCCATCACAAACAGTTGGAATAATGACAGATAACTTCCTGGGGAAAGTATTTATTCATAAATAAAAGGCAGATTGATAATTTAAGAAAATGATTCAATTACAGGTAAATAGACAACAAGCTACGTCACAACCTTCTTTCGAATGGCAAAGCCGAAACCCTTTTTTGTAACGCGAATTGGATTTTAATAATCTCACCTTTTAACAGATGTCCAGTGAAAACAATTAAACTATATGTAGTGGTTGTTTAGTTAAAATGCCACCAAGACTTCATGTAGACGAAATTAAGTTAACTAAAGCCCATTTTAGATAAAGTGTAGTGGTTTTATCAAATTACAATTATTACTCAAATCAATCTTTTAGTTACTATTTTATTATATTCAATAAATATAACAGTTTAAATGATAAAACAACAAATAATAATAATAAATACAATAACATTTTAATCAAATAAAAAGTTTCATTTGTTTCCGTTATAGTGGTGGTCTTCGTCTAAGCGGTTCGGATCATAATGTCTGGCCGTCCTTGACTAAAAGTTTAACTCGCACTCGAAAAATTCTGATTATCACCGGCTCGTACCCCTCCCAAGAAGATAAATCGTTGGATAGTCGTTCCATCTTTTTTAAAGGTTATCAACTTAGAAAATATAGATTTGGTGTAATGAAAATGTTAAAATTCTTAGTTTTTTAGTGTAAAAAATTTAAGTTTATCATTATTATTTGCAAGTCCTCAAATTATTTTAATTAATTGCTCGTTGAAGAATTTATTGCATTAAGTGTTCAGTTCTCAATATTTGAAATTTTGGAGCCCGTTAAAGCCTTAGCGGGCGAAGATAATGGCCCCATATTTGCATGTCACGTAATGGTTTTAACATAGACATATGTAGCCACATCATCACTTTTGGAGCCCCATGTAACTCCACTACGTGTAGTCTTAGTGTGAAAAGTGGTACCAATGGCAACTATATTTTTCAGAGATGGAAATTTGTCTATAAATAAAATAATTAGTAGTATTATTCTCACTATTTTGCTTTGCATCTATCTCACTGACTGCACATTATTTCACATAAATGTCTTTGGCAAAATATAAGTACGCATTATTTCTTAAGTAACGAGCTAATTAGTTTCTTATATTCATATTACTTCATTAGATATTATAAAACAGAAGTAAGATTTGTTGTAATATCTTAACTCTCATATCAATGATTAGTGATGGACCCAGAAACTTTTTTCATGGATGCGACATGGGTGCTTGATATTAATTTTAAGGGAGACAATCGGGATTTTCACATACAAATAACACTACAAAAAAGGAAAAGAACCCCCCCACCCCCGCCGCGTCTTTATAAGAGGGCCGCCATTAACTACAATTTTTTTATTACTTCTCATTAGTAGCTTATGGAATTGCTATTAACAACTTAAGTGAAAACTTTTGAGGAGGTCAAGAGGTAAACCATATTAGATTGTGCCCATAAGAGTGTTTTAACGTAGAGAGGTCTTCACTCATAAAATATTTCTTACTATGCATTCTTATACATGGACAATGTGAGATTTTCTTAATTTTCATAAATTAACACCCCTTCTGAGATGCTGATACACGTGTTCCTCGTATCAACCAATATTATGTAATGTCCTATTTGGTTTTTAGTGTAGTCTTCTTGTGACTGCTCACATCAAGAGTAATGCTTTTGCTTTATCTTAATAACCCGATTTATTAATGAAGGAACCCGAATGTAAAACTGAAATATATAGTCTTTTCACTAGAACTCTGAATATAGATTGTGTGGTGGCATGCATATTAAAAAAGTTTCCTAAGTACATAGTCACTTGTGTCATGTTAATGTGTATCTTACTCCTGATCTTTTCTTTTTATTTAAAATCAGGTTTAATAAATTCAATCATGCTCATTTTGTAAAAAACAAACCACTTATTTTGAATTTAGCATATTTTTATTTGAAAAAAATGACATTTTGAAACCACTCCAAATACTCGAGGGTGTCTTCTTGAGATGTGATATCACCATCCATACTAATTTTAACGTTTCCTGATTCACTCAAGAACACCATCAATGAGTAAACCCACCACCGAAAAAAAATCCCCTTGAGTCATAATTTGAAATTGAGACTTTTAAAATCTCAAGTTTTAACCATCATTCCTGTACCATTAAGCAAGAAGACCAATTGCATCAGTACAGATTTCGTGTTGTGAGATCTATGTGTGGAACAAACCCAGATGTGTGAAATAAGGGAGAAACTGATGATGTTGTTGAATAAGTGGCAAGGGTTAGGCTGAGGGGTGTGGGGGGCTCTAACGGGGGCGCGAGTGGGGGCTCCAGCCAATAATATTGTGACGTGTGGCAGAGAGAGAAACTGGATAAGATGGGTGTTGGAGCCCCCGCTGGAGCCCCTGGCCCTGGTGTGGAGGGGCTCCAGCAGGGGCTCCAGCGGATTTTTTTTTTATTTTTTTATAAATATATTCAAAAAACGTATTATTAAAAAAACTCATAAATTATTAAAAAAAACACACATTAAAAAAAACACATTAATATCTAAAAATAAAATAAAAATTAAAGTACTAAAAAAACATTATTTTTATTCTTCAGCTTGGTCTTCTTCGATCAACCTCTTCTTCGATCAACCTCTTGCGGCCCCGTATAAAACATCGATTGGTCTGGTGACGACCATAAATCGTCGTAACTATAATCTGAATCTAGGTTTGGGTACCAATTTCCAGACATTTTTGGGTATTATATAGGAGTTTGGGATATTATATATGAGTTTGGAGATTGAAGTTGTGTTTGATATGGTTGAAATGGGTTGATTTAGGGGTATTATATAGGAGTTTTTGAAGGTTTTTTTTTTAAAAAAAATGGAGCTCAACGGCTCTTTTGGGCGGGCCCACCAGCTTTTCCTCTCTCTTCTCCCGCGACCACACTCACGCCCGCCTGGATTTCCGCGCTCGCGCCCCGGTGGTGTGGGGTTAGCGCCTGGGGGGCGCGAGCGGAGGGGCTCTCGCGCCCAGGATTGCGCCCCACACCCCTCAGCCTTATGGTGGACTGGCGTTTGAATTAATGAGCTAATAAGTATGAATGTTGCACTAAATGTTAAAACAAGTTTGAATTAATGAGCTAATAAGTATGAATGTTGCACTAAATGTTAAAACAAGTTTGAATTAATGAGCTAATAAGTATGAATGTTGCACTAAATGTTAAAACAAGTGGAGAGACAGAGATGTTAATAATAGAACTAATGAATATCTTGTCACGTCTAATTATACCCATGAAATGGATAATTTGAATGAGTGGTGATTGGGATGGATTTACAAACAATTCTTGTGGGTCCTGCTAATGATCAACAAGTGATCTTGACCTTTATACAAGTCTAAATAGATGCCATTTGGCATAAACTGACGGACTCCAGCATGTAGCCTGTCATTATTTAAATGATTACATAATACATTGTATTAAGTATATAAACCGTGTAAAATTATGTGTTAAGAGCGTTACCAGTCCAATCTCTATCACATATTCACAGCATTCTTAGCCTATTCTCTATATTTGTGTGAGTGATTTTTGTAAATTATATGGTATAATTATAAGTGGTTGTGAGTATAAGAGAGGAAAAATGTTATATTGTAAAGTTAAATTTGATGTTTCACTATTCATACTGTATAATTAAAATTCTAAAAGTGGTTTTTAGTGAAATAGAGAGAAAAGATAATGATAATGTTATAAAAATTATTATTTAATTGAACAGGAGAGAGAAAATATAATAATTTTTATTGTAGTTATATAATATACTAGGTTATTAACCCGTGTATTACACGAGTGAAAATTAGTAAAATTGTCAAGTAAACATATATGTGTATTTATTTAAAGATATATAAAAATTTGTATTAATATGAACAGATAAATTTACATATATAAGTAAAATCAGTTTCTAAGTAATCATAATTTTGAAGGAATGATTAATTTATATTATTAATATAACTATTAGTAAAATCAGATCTTATTGCACTATAAATAATGTATTTTATAAATAGTTAATAAAAAAGAAATGTGGTTCAGAATTTGAAAATAATACTAATACAATATAAAAGAACCAAGTCACATCTTCATTCAAACCCCATAACTGATCCCAAACTGAATGACCAAAATTTAATTTTTTTCGTGCCATACTATTGGAAAAAAAAAATAAACTTAGGGTTTTGATTCATAATAAAGAGACAAGTAAATGGATGGTTTAAATACCTTGACTGATACATTATTCAAATAACGACGGTGCGAGGGGGGGGGGGGGGGGGCTAAATACAAAATAGAAAACGGTTTGATGAAGGGAAGCACCTGTTAATTGGGGCGTGTGCTCAAAAAATAGGATAAGTCGGTATTTAAAAGGATCTAAAAAAAACATGTGTTTTAAGGCTAGTAATGACAATTATTAATCAGTTTCATAAGATAGTTAAATCTTTTATGGTGAACAGACAATTTAGTTTATTCCAATTTTAATTTAAATGAATGCAATAATTATTATAATTATTCCTACAAGTCAAACTTCTTTAATTATCTATAAATCGTAACCCGCCTTATGTTTTAAATTACTTGAATTTTCATTTAGTGATATAAAGCACTTACGATATAACATTCATCCAATATTACGAATAATTTTCAGAATACAAAAATTATTGAATTTAGCATAATTAAATTGTTAAATTTGAAAAACACTTTTTCTAATTGTTAGCTTATTTAACCATTTATTTGGATTTGAAATAAATACTGATTTAAACCGTTATTAACAATCTATATATTATATTATTACGTCATAAACACAAGTTTAAATAACTTCTCATAAAAAAATATTAAGTTTACAAAATTAAAAAAAACGGTTTCACTATCTAAATACTCGTGTAAAAACGTTAATATTTAGGGTATTCTAAAAATCAGAACGTGTCGGGTTTCACGTTCAAAAATTGACGAATGTCACACTTTACAAATCATATAATAAGAACATAAATTTATCAATTATCAATTTTATCAATTATCCATATAACTAGCAAATGGCTCATGAAATATTCGGATTAAATGGGTCATGGGTTATAAGATATAGTAAAGAGGTGCATTCAACAGTTATTAACAAGTTTAAATAACTTCTCATAAAAAAAATATTAAGTTTACAAAATTTAAAAAAACGGTTTCACTATCTAAATACTCGTGTAAAAACGTTAAAATTTAGGGTATTCTAAAAATCAGAACGTGTCGAGTTTCACGTTCAAAAATTGACGAATGTCACACTTACAAATCATATAATAAGAACATAAATTATCAATTATCAATTTTATCAATTATCTCGTATAACAAGCAAATGGCTCATGAAATATTCGGATTAAATGGGTCATGGGTTATAAGATATAGTAAAGAGGTGCATTCAACAGTAGGTTTTTTTTTAATTTAATATAGAATTATTTTAATAGTAAAAATTTTAAGGTTGCAAGTTAATTGTGAAAAATAGTCAAGCTAACCAATAAGAAGGCGTTATGTGTCCAAAAAGGATCTTGCTTTAAACCGACTCGTTTCATCGTTTCAATATTTTATACGATATTCCCGATTATTTAGGTTTATAGTTTGTTCGTTTTCTGTTCGTTTTATGCAATTAACGAAAACTCCGGGGTTAAAGTATTTATTAAAGTTAAACAATTTACAAGATACGAGTATAGAGTAACGAAAATTATTCAAGTATTATTGCACTACATGTAAACATATTTCATAAGTTCAAGGTTTAAAAGATGATTATAGTTTAAAATTTGATTTAAAGGAAACATTAAAGTTAAAGGACCTTTATGCAATTTATATATAAGTTTCAGATTCAAAAAGATTATTAAACATCAGGGACTAGTTATGTAAATATGATTTAAATTATATTAATTTATTAATTTCACCCAAACCAGCCCTCCCTAACCTCACGATTTTCCGGCCATCGGAGCCGCCGTCGCCGGCGACGGCTCCGGCCATCTCCAAACCCCTCAATCTTCGTCTCTTTGACCCGTTAAATTAGCCGAACGACTTTAACTTTCAATATTAATCGTGAATCAACTAATTAATTGTATTTTTAACGGCCTAATAACGCCAAATGTGTCGGTAATCTTCGCCGGAATTTCGGCCTAAATCAATTAACAACCATTAAACGTAAACGCGTCAACTAACAGTATAAATAACCTCCCATCGGTCATCTAAACTCGTCTACAACTTCAAAACAACATAATCTTCTCTCAAAATCCCGTAATTGATCACCTATGTCCGAACTCCAGCCAACTCCGTCCACCACTTTTCCGGCACCATGTGAGGTAATCAATATATGTTTTTTTGATAGTTTTTGGCCGACAATCGAAACCCCTAACTTAATATCATCAAACATGGAACGAAATGGAAGAATTCAAAACCCTAGTTTCATGAAGAAGATGAAGAACATGTAATATAATATAAGTATATCAGTTTCTATACTTCATTCAAATATGAGAGTTGGCCTAGTGGTTGTGTCTGTTAACTGTCATCATGGAGACCCGGGTTTGAAACCAGGTCAGTGCAAAACATTGTTTATTAATTTAAAAACCTTTTAAATTAAATTATTATAAACTATATATATTTTATAAATCATTTTAAACCAAGTAAAATCATTTTAAATCATATAAAATCAAATATAGAATTATATTTATCCTTTCACCCAAAAACCTAGCTTTCAAAACTCGTCCATTTTCGTTTAAACTCGTTAAACCATTAAAATTAATTGATATTTTTCCGTTACTCTATTAACTTTATAATTCGTTGCACCGTTAAAATTAGTTTATAATTCCATTACCTTACATTAATTCATTAAGCGTTTAATCCATTAATTTTAATTTGTCGTTAAACTTTAATTTATTAACTTTAATTCATTTGCTTTAATTCATTAAACTTAAATTCTATAGCTTCGTTTTCGTTAAACCTTAACCCGTTAGAATTATAATTTGTTTTAACTCATTAGCATAAATATTCTTCGAGATCATGATCGTCATTCAAATCTATATTTTGTAAAAATTATAATATTAAAATCATGATCCCGTTAAAACATCGTTAAAGCTTAAAAAACAATATAAAAATCCAAAACACCATAAAATAATAAAATATAACGCGTCATCTTTAAAACCAATAAGTAACTTTATTAACCCCGTTAGTTAGTCTTTCAATGTTCGTATTTATTTTTATAGTTCGAGAAGTTCAATCATTTCGGGTTCCTTAACGCACGTTCGGTTACTTCGGTTTCGTTATCATGCTTTCGGTTTTCATTGCAATGTTTATCTTCAATTTCGATGTGAGTTTCTCACACCCCCTTTTTAACGTTTTTATTACTTTTGGGGGGTAGCATATGTATCCTACAAAACTTCAAGTATTTATGATATTGCTTACAAACTACAATTCATTACATGGACTTGTGTGTTTATTTGATTACTTGCTCAAAATTACTTGCTCAGTGGTTGCCTCAATAAGTATGATCATACGCCCCCCTTTGCATTCAGGTCCATTTGTATCGAGTGGAAAAGGGACCCCATATCCGAGTACGTTGGTAGCCCCAACTGGAAAGGATCTTCGTTTGTTCTTTACACTCAGGTCCATTGCATCGAGTTTAAAGAACCCTTATGTGCTCATTTCACAGGTTTCATGAAATTGTATGATTTTTACGTTTTATATCAAACTGTGGGAAGCTCACCAGCTATGTCCATAGCTGACTTTATTTTATACATTTGTTACAGGTGTAAAGAACGAGGATGAAAGTTAGAAGACACATAGCATGCCTATAGAATATTTAAAGAACAACTTATCATTTGTTTATTTATTTGTTATAACTTGTATTGTTTGATAAACTTGTGTTACATGAAGATTTAAATGAAATAATGTTATTATGGTCACCTAATAGTGTCACGTGTGTTTGAGCAATCTGGACATCACACTCAGGCGTTTCCGCTTTAGCCGGGGTGTTACAGGTGCATTCAACAGGAGGTTTTTTTTTTAAATTTATTATAGAATTATTTTAATAGTAAAAATTTTAAGGTTGCAAGTTAATTATGAAAAATAGTCAAGCTAACCAATAGAAATGGGTTGTGTGTCAAAAAATTATCTTGCTTTAATATAATATATAGATATTGATATAGCTATAAATATAGATATAGACATATATATAGATATGGATTTCTAAACTTGATTCTGAGTCGTTGCCTAAGAAAATGGTTATGTGTTAAAAATAACTTAATTTAATTAATTATAATTTAGACCGTTCAAAAACAATATTAAAAATAATAAATGATGTTTTAAAGATTCACCTTAACTATAATAATGCATTTTAAGATAGTTAATGCATTAACTGTTATTTAAAGATAGTTAATGTATTGATTATGGTTTAAAAATATGTCTAATGGCCATATGATATAAGTTGGCATTTAATATGAATTTAGAATTATTTAAATGTGAATAAAATCTAAGAAAGCTTGATATTTTATTATTATTATTTTTTTGAATTATTTAATTATGAAGAAAATTAAAGAAGTACTTATTATATATGGAAGAAATAAGATTGGACCAATAAGAAGAGGCCATGTATTCGAAAACTCTATTTCTTTAATAGTATAGATAGATATGAATATATGGTAGGGAATTGAATACGGAATGCTATATATATACCATATCTATATAGTTTCATTAAAAATCATCACTTTTCTATTTTCTTTTCTGTTAATAATACTTTTTATCATTATCTTCCCTCCTCCACTCACAATCACATTTATAAAACATTAAAAAATTATATGGTGTTAAAATAATTAAGAATGGAACTTTTATAAGGCATGCACAATTGGACAAGCTGCATATCGTGGCCACCTAAGTCTTTCTCTCTGACTTCTACCTCTCTCTTTGAAAATATAGACTAAAAGAAGCTTCTATTTATAGGGCTTGGAGGCGCCTAACTCTTTCCTGATACCACCAGACGCGCCCTAGCTTCAAGCAAGCTCACCTTATGGACTTTGCTGAACTAGATTCCCTACTGAGGTAGAGTGCAGCTGGTATAGATGAAGAAAGGCGTCTTGCGGTCCTTCATGTAACATCACAAAAATTATGGTTCAAATTTGACAAATTAATAAAACTTAAGGACTAAAAAATATTCATGGCAAATGTAAAGAGAAAAATAAGGCAAAGAATGGAAGTAGTTTATGATAAGGAATGAGTAAGGAGACTCCATCCTACATAGGAGAAAGAAAGAAAAATAAAGCACTTTATAAGGAGAGAACATTCCATGGAAATGTTCTTAAGTGGCCAACCACTCTCCCTAGTCCTAGCGTAGGGTGCGAAGCACCCGACGCGCACGGGTGAAGGGCGATGGGCGATGGGCGTAATGTGACGCTATGATGCCACACTTTGCATTTCGCACGCTCGCATCGCCAAGAGCCGCCTTTGTATTTTTGGATGATGATAAGATCAAGATATGGCAAGTTACCAAAAGACCAGGGACTAAAAATGAACAGATTCAAAATTTTGCATCTTTGCGATACGCGAAGAATCCAAGTTGTGCATCTTCGCGATATGCGAAGATGCAGTACACGTGGAGAGACAGGAACGACACGTGGCGAAACGTGGCAAGCCTACGCGGCGACTCAGGGAAGCTAGTGCAGCTTCGCGATACGCAAAGCTGCTTCGCGATACTCGAAGTTGCACAAAAATTTCTATAAATAGGCCGGCCATGGGGGGTGGTCCTCACCATCCAACTCACACTTCCAATTACACATTGTCTCGATTTACGTGCCACGACTCGAGATGACGATATCCCGACAAGCCTTACCTCGAAATGCGTGCCATAACCCTACTTAAATACCCTCTCGACTTACCTTCAAGTAGAAGTGCTGTTCAAGTAAAGCACAAGCATTTCTATAAATAAGCCATTCAAGGTAGGGGTTCTGCTCGATTATTCTAATATAAATGGCTTAGACCCTAGTCAGGGATATAGCCCGTACCTTGATTTTATAAAGTGGAAATAAGATTTTATAAAGTCGAGATTATAGATAAAATAATAATTCTTTATTTTATATAAAGATTTTATATTTCTTATAATAAGAATTTGAAATATATGTTTTCTTCACGAAGAAGAAACAAAGGTTTATAAATGATTAAAAAGAAAGTACTAGAGGTCCTTATATTTATAAAGAGATAAAATGTCAAGGTAAAGGTTATGCAATCGGACTAAAAGTCTGAAGCTAGATCGTTGATCTAGTACTTATAAAATGTTATTCTCGTACTGTAGGTCCGAGGTAACGAGACAAATTGGTGAGAAACACCAACCAAGAAGAAAGGTGAATACGTCCAACTTTTTATAAAACAAAGTCTTGAATGTTTGCATGTGATTATATCTCTAAAACTTTATAAACAAAAGTAATACTGGCCCTCAGGCTATTGTATACATTTGTCTGGATCCTTACATATGTGGGCAGACGGTGGGCACACCGCACCACACTTGCTAATGCCTCCGCCACGTTGGGTCGGACCCAAGTAATGTCCGAGAGGGGATTATCTCGTGTATATTAAATAGTTGCCAAGACCTCGATGCTGCGGTATCGCTGAGAGGTTTCAAGTATAACTAGAGGTTTATAATAGTATATTTAACTTGGTTGTTTCCTAAGCCACGATGGGCCGGGTCACAAGATACCCGAGAAGATAATTAAGTAACTTAAAATATTTTGAGTCAGCGTGTTCACCAGCATGTGTTGCTGACGTATTTTTTTTATAACTGTTTTACAGGTCATGAAGGATAGGTGTTTGGAGACAGAGGATAGCCGTTAGACGATCTGATGGCTCAAAAGATGTTTTAATATTAAAATAATGGTTTTAATATCCAAACACTTTTGTATAACTTAACGGGTGTTTCAAACCCCGTGATTTGAATATAATAATATTTTATTAAAAGTCTTCCGCTTTACAACCTTTAACTCTGATGTATTTACAAAACAGGTACCAACGTTGGGTTGTCACGCCTAGGCTCTGAGCGGGGGTGTGACACTTCATGACACTAGAGTTGGATTATACTTTGGACTTGATCAAACTCTGGCTCACCTGGGAAGTCCTTTTTCACAGAAAATGGAGTTGCGGTGATGATCATATTAAAGTATTTCGAGTGCGAGAAATTTTACTCGACTAAAAATAATAATATGTAAAAACGAGAATAAACTCTTTGTGAAAACAAAATTCAATTTTTTTTTGTTATCAACCAAATAAAAGTTGCCATCAATGAAAACAAAAAAAAAATCAAGTGCGAGAATTCTATTATAGTTGTCGTCAATATCACGGGCACTGTCGCCTAACTTACATCAGGTCTTAGAAGTGCCTCAAAATTTCATTGTAGCACTACTAGATATGTCTCAAACTCAATCCGATATTAGAAGTGTCTCGTGTGACACTAGAAGTATCTCATATAACGAGTATCATTGGATGAATGCAATAGTGTCATAGGACAAATACGATAGCGTCGCGAGATGAACACGTACGCCCAACAGATTTGTTTTTAACAAAAAATTGTAACCTTGTACATAAAAAATGATTGTTTATCCGGAAAACCAGATCCATCATTTTTTATCTATTTATCCATAAACACGCGTAAAGATCGTATTTTGAATGAAATTAAACCTTAGCTTTGCTCTTTCTTAGTTTTAGTTGTTGTTGGGGGGGGGGGGGGGGGGGAAGGAGATGATCAAACTAGTTCGACCAAGGAAAGTAGATAGTTGATATGACGTTTGACAACCGAAAACAAGACAAACTAGGGTTGGTGGGTTGGTATATATTTTTTTTAGATCTCGCATTGAAAAACCTCTTTCATTTAATATGCTTATTTGTTATATTTAAGCATGGAACAAATTTTTTTGGGTTAGGCTAAACGTACCCCTCCATTATTTGTCATAGCCCCCTCCCGTGAACGTTCATTTCCTTTAACAATTTTGGGCATTTACATATATCCCCTTGCTAAGTTACCTTATTACATATTTACCCATCCCTTAAAAACCAATTACATATTTCCCCTTCCTAAACCACACATA